>NW_025544801.1:1915554-1982854 GCF_000150115.1 Histoplasma capsulatum G186AR
GATTCCATCACTGCAGTAATATTACAACTAATAAATAATAATCACTGATACTCAATTGCATTTTGATTCAGAAAACTTATAGAAGCAGAAAGATATTATCAAATGTATAATTTAAAAATATTACTGATTGTAGAAGCTTTTAGATAATAATATTACTATCTATACAATAACAGATATTCAATAATTGTTTTATCTGATTATATCAATTTCTGATACTTTATAACAATGAAGCAGTTAAATAAATATTAGATTCACTGAATGAAAATACTCTCAGTATTCAATTTTGAAATTGAGTACTGTTCTAAGAAAAATAATCCCACAGATGTATTAAGTTATTATTCAGATTATATAAAATATATAGTTTTTTTAACAGAGCTCTCTATTCTATAAGAGAAGCTGTGTAAGAGAATCTTTGAATCACTAGAAATAAAAAAAAATATAAAGTTAGATTAATATATTAAAATAATATAAAAAGATCTGTAAATTAAAGAAAATTATTGAGTGAAGAGATCTGTAGTTATCAATAATAGTAATTTCTATAGAATAGAGAATATATCTGCAGATGAGAACAAAGTTATTGATAATATAAAATTAAATCTAGAGACTCTGATATCACAGATTCTGACTGTTAAAATATTTGAATCTGAAACAGTCTATTATAAAGAAATAGCTGAATCTATTATTAAACTCTTATTATAGATTCAGAATAGAGATGCTGATATATCTGAATTTTATAGAAGACTAGAGATGAATAATATTAATATAGATAATTATTCAATCTGAGCAGTAGATAAAGATAATCTGCTTAGAAAAGATGATAAAGTTTATATATCACAAAACAAGACTGTAAAATATAAAATAATGAAAATAAACCACAATAATTCTCAAAATGATCATTTTGAATATAACAAAATCATCAAAGCAATCAAATACAAGTATTTATAGCATGATATGAGTGATGAGATTGTAGAATATATAAGAATCTGCAATATTTATCAACATATCAAAATATTATAATATAAGCTGTATAGATTGCTACAACTGCATTCAGTGTCAAATAGAAAATAATATATAATTAATATGAACTTTATTGAAGATCTGTCAGATAATAAAAAAAGAAGTCAAACTTATAATACTATTATTATATTTATCAATTTGTTTACTAAATGAGTTATAATTGTACTCATATCTTCAAAACTAGATATAGAAGAACTCACAGACATTATTATATGAAAGCTTATAAAGAATTTTAATCTATCTATAAACATTGTTAGTGACTGAGATTTGTTGATAAACAGTAAATTCTGATCAATATTATATTACTTATTTTATATCTAATGAAAACTATCAACAGCTTTTCATCTGCAAACTAATAATCAAACAGAATGATTGAATCAGATGATTAAATACTATCTTTATATATATTGCAGTTATCAGTAAGATAATTGAATAGAATAGATTTCTCTAACACAATGAATATATAATAATATCTTCTATATATCAATTAAAATGATACTCTCTGAAGTAATGATTGACTGATCAATTGAACTTTATATGAATATGAAATTTTCAAGCACTGATATATTGAAGTTGATGATAGAATAAGTGAAATAAATAAAACAAGTAGAAAATAAGATCTGAGAATGTCTAGAAGCTGTCAAAGCAGCTGAAAAGAAATATTATAATCAGTATTATATATCTAAAAGTTTTAGAATAGAGAACTGAGTAATACTGTGTGTAAAAAATATATTTATTTTGTGATCTTCATTCAAACTAGATCATTGATTTCTGAGATCTTTTCAAATAATCAATATCCACAGAATGCAGATGTATAAGTTGAAATTTATATCTTAATATAAGAGAATTCATTCTGTATTTCATATATTTCTTCTCAAATTATATCATATATACAATAGATAAATTCTATAAACAGAATCAATAATTATAGACATGCAGAAGAAATAGAAAATTAAAGCTATATTGAATAAATATCAGTACTGTAATTAAACACAATATTTTATTAAATAAAAAGATTGTACAGATACAGATAATTCTTGAAAGTCTGAAGAAAATTTAATAAACAGTCAGAAATACTTAAAACAGTTTAATAAAATCTATCAGAAATCAGTTAGTAAATGAAAATAAAGAAAGTGATATTGACTGTTAGATATATTTATTTTATTCAGAGATTAAAAAACAGATCTGTCTCAGTTTGATCAGTATTATTTAAGAAATTATTATTGAAGCAGATCTGCTTATTATTTCAAATTTTCTCAACTGATGAAGTATAATATTTCAATAATAATTTGAAAACTATAATCAGTAATATAGTTATCAGAATCTTATCAGTCACTGTTTCAACTGAAGTCTCAGAGAAATTATATTATTGAATTTTATAAATCTTTGCTGTAAAGAATTTAACTGCAGTCAATATAGTACTCTATAGAATATTAATATTTAAAATATCTATATCAGCAATAATTAAATTCTCAGCTGTGTTAATAATCATCTGAATCAATTCAACAATATCTGCTGATATTTAATATAAATTATTTTATATTTTATAAACAGTATATAGAATGATTATTTATTAAAATGTAAATATACTTCATCACTGAGCAGTGTTTATATTTCTTATATCAATTCTCAGCAGACTCACAATAATGATAAGAAGATGTTGTCAGATATTGAATACAACAACAGTAATATACTGCTGTATTTCTTTCTAATATTTCAATAAAACTGTTCACTTTCTTATTTTTATCAGTGTTATCAGATAACTCAAGTAATGCACTAAGATTTTTACTCAGTAAGATTGATATTGATATTATAGTAGAATATAAGAATGTGCTTTCTGAAACACTGCTATAATTAAACATCACACTCTACTACAATAATAGATTATCAGAGTTTATATAGAATTCTAGAACTCTGTCTGTGTTCTTATAGATCTATATATTAAGTATAAATCTTGTAATAATAGTTTGATATATAATAAATTTTTTATTCAGAACTTTATCAGAGAGCAGTATCTTTTGAAATTCATTGATCAGAGATTAATCAATTTCTTGAAAGTATTCAGATATCTATAATCTGTTAGTACTTATAATAAATTTAATCAGAGACACTTACAGCAGCATAATTTCTATTTGATATATGATAGATATAATAGTATATTCATTCATTGTTCACAAAGTAAAAGTATACTGAAGAATTTTATAATCTCTTCAAATAATTCAAATAAATACTCTCAATGATATTTAGTATATCACTCTCTATAGATTCTGAATCAGCAATAGAAACAGCTAGTTCTGATATTCTATTATTCTAATTAGTATCAAGATCTTATAAAAAAAAGAAAAAAGAGTAAAAGCAATAAGAAAGAAAGATGAATGTTGATGATTGAGATTAATATTGCTATATTACTTAAGAGATTGTAACAATATAAAAATCAACTCAGAATGAAAAATATAATCATATAATTAAAACTTTGAATTTTATAATGAAAATTATATGAAGAGATACAGCATACTTTATTTAATAAATTAATGTATTCTTTTTAAAATAAAAAATCATTGATGATGATGATGGCAATGATTTTATTAAGATATAATTTTTAATATAAAAGTTAAAGAAAAGAGATTCAGAGATTATATCTAAATTATAATTGAACTATAGTAACACTGAAGTCAGAGAAACTTTTATCTGAGATAATAATACTTTAGAATTACTCTCAACAGTTAATTCAGTTCTATTCTGTGAATTTTATACAATATCAATTATACAGTATATTTTATAAATCTTATACTCTATAATAAAAAGCTCTGAAGATCAGATCTTTGAAGAAGAGAGATAATTATAATAGATATAACAGAGATATCTATATTAGAAAATAGCTATATAACAACAGTGTCTGTATATAATACTTGCTGATATTTATAGATCTTAGAAGATCAGCAATTAGCTTTGAATAATAGAGATTGCTATCTTTTAGCTTGTGTATACTTTATATCATTTTTATAGTTAACCTCAGTGTTCTTCTTGCTCTTACATCTCTCTACTTTTCTTTTCTTCTACTTTTTTCAGAGATATTATATAGAAATCAGTGAAATCAGAGATGAAAATAAGACAATTATTATTTAATAATACTGAATCTATAAATCTGACAGTTACACTTTTCACTTCTTTCTGAATAAGAAATAACTACTCTTTTTCTTATATAATATAGTCAATATCTAATCTGTGATGAAAGTAAATCACTGATTTAGAGAATAATTTATCAGTGTAAAATCTGAAAAATCAGAGAGACAGCTGATATAAGAACTTCTTTAAAAAACAGATAATATTCTGTCAATAAAAAATTATTATTAATAAAATTTATATATATATGTTTTCTGATATAATTATCAGTACTGCTGTGGAATCTCTAAAGTTAATTTATTAACAAAGAAAACTCTTTTTTAATAAATTGACAGAATTATTAAAAAGATAGAAATAACTCTAGAGAATCTATTATTTTCTTTCTCTTCATACAGAGTTACTGAGACTTTGACTTTATATAATAATATAGAGTGTATTTTTAAATAAATTAGAGTATTGTAACGGGCGTGCCACCGATTAAGCAGATGTTACCGATGTTGCAGATTAAACCGTTCGTACCGCCTGTGCAGTTTGTATGATCCGTTCCAACAGCAATATCAACAGACTTGACACTATTCTGATAACAGTTTACAAATCGATTAAGGAAAGAAAGAGAAAGAAGATCAGAAGAAGGGGTTGTATGAGGGGGTTCTTATAGAAGGAGGATTGGGACAGAAGAATATCAGGGGTTGCACTGCAGTGGAGTGTGGAGTGGAAGAATGTTAGAGGTTATGTGGAGGAATTGTTAGAGACTACACAAGTGTGGAGTGGGATTGCAAGGAGAGAGGTGTTTTGTAGATATACAAGAGCACATGAGAGGGTGAACAGGTGATAGAGAATTGATTGCATAAGTTAACTACTAACAGATGCTAACCCATCACATTATCCCCTTCTACTGAGATGAGTGAGGATTTGTAGGCATTGAGTGCAACAGTGTTGTTCATGATGAATGTAGATTCCCAGATTGGATGATTGTATCCTACTCATTTGACAAGGTATTTGTGATGGTGGTGATTGGTTCTATCACTGAGGATTGCTTCAATTTCTCATTTGAGTTCATTGTCTTCTTCTACAATGGCAGGTGGTTGTCAGTTGAAGATCTTTTGTGAAGGGAACAGATTCTCAGCCACAGGTTGAAGCAGGTTTGTATGAAAGACATTGTGGATGCCAGGTGGGGTGTCCAGTTGATAGTTGTGAATGCCTAGCACTTCTACTACCATGTATTTGATGTGATGGTAGTCCAGCATACACAAGGGATGGTCTGTTCTTATGTTCTTGAGATCTAATCAGACTTTGTCTTCTATACTGTAATGGGTTGCAGAACTCCTTCTGATGTTTGCTTGGTTCTTATAGTCTTGTTGAGCACTGACCATTGAAGCTTCAGCTCATTTGTGAGCTTTCTTGAGCTTGCTGACTATATTCTCTGCTGTCTGTACAGAACTGTGAGTGTATGTGGTTTCTCAGAGAATCTCAGAGAAGTTCAGAATCTCTAAATCATAACTGTGTAGAAGAAAGAACAGGCTTACATCTGTTGTAGCAGAATCTTGACTGTTTATAACAATCTCAGCATGTGACAGCAGATCACTTCAGTCATCTTGTGTGTAGTTACAGAACTTTCAGAGGATGTTCTTAACTGTCTGTATCATTCTCTCAGTGGCTCTATCAGTCTCTGAGTGGTATACTGTTGACAACTTTTGCTCAATTCTCAGTAGCTGATATATACAGATTCAAAGTATGTTTATGAACTGACTGTCTCTATCTGATACAATGGATGAGAGTAGACTATACATGCAATAGAATGAGCTTCTGACAAAGATGTCCACAACAACTTCAGCATTCATTTTATTGCAGAGTTGCAGTATCATATTCTTACTAAGATGATCAATAATGACTAGAATATTTATAGAACTGTCACTCTTGAGTAAGAAAACTGTGAAGTTGATGGCTATATCACATCAGATTCATTTGAGAACAGACAGAGGTTTCAGTATTTTTTTTTGATGCTCATACTATACTGTTACTGAGCTGCAGTAATTGCAATTGTGTACAAACTGATGTATGTTCTTTGACATATCCAGCCAGTAGAATTCTCAGATAATAATGCTGTACATAATCTTATACTCTGAGTGTCTGATCATCAGTGAGTTGTGGATATCTTGCATAATCTGTGTTTGTAAGAGTTCTGAGTTGAGAACTCATCATCTATTTCAAAAGTATAGACAGTTGTCATCATTGATTGAGCATGCTGAGATATCTGTTCTTGAGTATATATCTGTGGGAAATTGAGATGCTTTGCTTTATATAACTTTCATAACCTGTTGTCAGAATTCATCTGCCTCTGCTGCTTGCTTTCATTACTCTTTGAGTGAAGGTTTCTGAGCTTGGAATAGATTAATATATATGCAGAAGCTATCTGATTGTGTGAGACTTTTTATAATTGTGGGATCAATTAACTGATGTTCTTGATGTTTTCATCTATCATCTAGATTGTTGAAGAGCATGTCTTGTTCTTGATGAAATAGAGTGTCTGCAAGAGTATTCTCTGCCTCTGATTGATAATGAATTGTGAATGAGAAATAGCTAAGAAACAGCAATCAGTGTATATACCTCTCTATAAGCTTATGAGTGATTGTGAAGTATTCTAAGTTCTTATGATCAGTGATGATCTTGAACTTCTCTACACTCATGAGCTTGAATTCCTATTCTTCAAGACATCATATGATTGTCAGAAGCTCCTTGTTATAGATCTTGTAGTTGCATTTGATGAGTGATATTTTCTTTGAGATAAAGATGCAGAGTCACAGAACATCTTCATTATTGTATTGTATCAGTGCTTCACTCATCATATATTCTGAGGCATCTGTTTCAAGAATCATATGCTTATCTGGGTTGAATGATTGCAGCATTGAGACAGTTATGAACATATGCTTCAACTTCTTGAAGGCAGCATCCACTTCAGTGGTCCATTGGAATACAGTGTTCTTTTGTGTCAAATCTGTTAGTGGTCGTACGATATCTGAGAAGTCCTTGATAAACCTTTGGTAGAAGTTGGCGAATTCTAGGAAACTTCTAGTCCCTTTTACTGAGACAGGCGCCTCTCAGTTGAGGATTGCTTCCACCTTTTTAGGATCCATTTGTACACCTCTTTCAGCTTTGATGATGAATTCTAGATAGGTTGTAGACTTGGTCTCAAAGTCACACTTATCAATGTCCACTTGTAGTTCTGCTTCTTGTAAACAGTTGAGTACTTATCATACATACTTGCAGTGTTCAGCAAGCAATCCATCAGTGAAGATCAGAATATCATTCATATACACTGATATAATCTCATCAAATAGATCTCATAGAGCCCAGTTGATATATTTCTGAAACATGCTGGAGATGTTTGCTAGCTCAAAGAGAGTCACTGTCCATTCATATAGTCTGTAATGCATATGAAAGGCAGTTAGCCATTTGTCACCTTTGTTGATTCTTATCTTGTAGAAGGCCGCAGAGATGTCAAGCTTTGTGAATCATTTTGCTTTTTCTATTTATTTGAGTGTTTCATTGATGAGTGAGAGAGAATATTGATCTTTTTGTGTAATCTTATTGAGCTCTTGATAGTTGATGCAGAATTATAGACCTTCATCTGATTTCTTTGCAAATAGTATGAGTGCTGCAGCAGATGAGTTGCTAATGCAGATGAAGCTCTTATTCAGTAATTCATTGAGTGTCTTTTATAGAATAAGAAGCTCATTGTGTGACATACTGTAAAGAGGGCTCCAAGATGGTTGTGAATCCTTATCATCTTTCTTGATAAGCTCAATCATATAATCTATACTGTGCTCTTGATGAGAGGGGAGTATCTCAGCCACCTTTTCATCAAATACATCTGCAAAGTTCTTGTATGTTTCAGAGAGTTCTTTGTGGAGCTTCTTGAAGTTCTTAAGCTTCAATTTCTCTAATGTCTTTTTGATATCTGTTATACTGACAGTGAACATCTGAATATCCTTCTTCTTATGTATTTGATGAGTTAACAATTTGAATGCTTCTGCTGATATCTGAATGAGATCAGCAATTCTATCAACATTCTTCTTATAGATATGATTGCTTTCTGAGAAAATAAGACAACAGTTGTGTGTATTCAACAAGGTTCCAAATTCTATAAGTTATAACAGGCTGAGTATTAAGTTGTACTCAAGATTCTGTACTTTATATGCATAAACATTCTTTTTCTCATGCTCTTCTACATCAATATTAAATCTTATTATATTGTAGAAGATAGATTCTCTGAGACTGTTGAATTCACTGAGCTTACACAGTTCAGAGAAGAAGATATACTGAAGCTTATGCTTCTCAATCAGCTGAGTATTTATAAGAATGTAGTGAAGAAAACCACTGTCTATCATTGCTTATACATTGACTAAGCTATTTACAATAACAGAAACTATAATTATATCTGCTTGCATCTTCTGCTTGAACCTTCAGCTAGCTTCTTGCTTTTTGAGCTCTTATCTATATTTTAGAGTGAGAGCTCTTCTTTTCTCTGTTCTTGTTCATTTATGGATGTAGAGACAGAAGCTACTGCATTGATACACTGACTTGCAAAGTGTTCTGACTTGTTGCAATGAATGTAGATGCCTTGAGCAATTCAATCAGTAATTTCTTATTCAGAGAGATCAGATATCTTTGATTGTTCTGTGCTCATATGAGGGGTTTAATTCATAGCATTCACAGAAGCAGCTGGTGTAGTTGATATGTTAGTAGGCATGTAATTCTGCCTATAATTGTTACATCTTTCTTAGACAGCATTGAAGTGTGTGAGATTGTTGTCAAGTTGATGTAAGTGGGTGCAGTAGTCATAATAATGTGTGGGTATAAAATGTAAGATGCAGAGCTTGAGCAGTTCAAAGCTAATATACTGATTCAGAAGATTGATCTTGACAGTATTATCTCAATTCTGATCTTCTGCTTTGTGTATCTTGCTGTTGAAGTTGAATAGATAGTTTGTCAGTGATATGTTCCTCTGATGATTTCTGTTCAATCATTGTATTGCACATATTTGAAGTATAGAGTTCAAGAACAGAATATCTAGTTGATGGAAGACTTCTTCAGAAGTGCACATCTCATATATGCACAACTCAATTTAAAATTGAAACTTGGCTAGAGCATCTTCTTCTAGCTGACTATAAACATAGCAAGCTTGTGAGAGCAGAGAGTCTATCACAGACTCATCTTCTTCAAGCTTGGCTTTTGTCTTTCATTTCCAGACTAAGTAGATTGAGAGTTCTTCTGTGAATTTGTTGAGAAGAGGAAGGTGTTCTCTTCTTTTGTATGTAAGAGGTGTTGATGCTTGTGTAGTTCTTGATGTATTTGTATTCAGATTATTCAGTTGTTGCTGAAGCTCCATCATCTACAGAGATTGCTGCTGAAGGAAGCTATGGAGTTCAGCATTGTCTTCTGCAAGGTTTTGGTTCTCGCCTGTGGAAGGGTGTTTGTAGGGGTGTTTGTAATTCATCTTGTTTTTGTATGAGGCCATGGTTCTTGATCCTGGTAACTTGGAGACCAGAAGGTTCAGTTCTTATTCTTTTGGAGGAAATACTTTGTAGGCACTCTGGCCTCTTCACAGACACGCAGTTGTGAACTTCTAAGCACTTGGGCTTCTTCACAGCACTATCACAGTGGTGTGGCTTTATAGAACTTGGGTAACTTATTCTTAAACTTAACTTGGGCACCTAGGTGTGATTGTAAACACAGGGCACTCAGGCTGACACAGATGAATTGATTCATAATGTAATGGATGTGCCACTGATTAAGCAGATGTTACTGATGTTGCAGATTAAACTGTTTGTACTGCCTGCACAGTTTGTACGATCCGTTCCAACGGCAATATCAATGGACTTGACACTATCCTGATAACAGTTTACAAATCAATTAAGGAAAGAAAGAGAAAGAAGATCAGAAGAAGGGGTCGTACAAGGGGGTTCTTATAGAAGGAGGATCGGGATGGAAGAATATCGGGGGTCGTGCTGCAGTGGAGCGTGGAGTGGAAGAATGTTAGGGGTTACGCGGAGGAATCGTTAGAGACTACGCGAGCGCGGAGTGGGATCGCGAGGAGAGGGGTGTTTTGTAGGTACGCGAGAGCACGTGAGAGGGCGAACGGGCGATAGGGGGTTGGTTGCGTAAGTTAACTACTAACGGGTGCTAACCCGTCACAAGTATACTGCTAGCAGCTCTGCTCTTTATTATATAAAAATTTACTACTATACAGTATATTCTCTTACTATAGTTAACTATTGTACAAAAATAATAGAGATGATGAGTTAATTAAAGAAAGTGAATAAATTGATAGATTGATGATAATAATAAAAACAGTAAATTACATCTGCTTTTTTATATTCATTTATCTTTTTATAATAATATCTTCTTCTTTTCTCTCTTCTCTTCTTCTTTTCTTCTTCTTTTCTCTCTTCTCTTCTTCTTTTCTTCTTCTTTCAATATATTATTATATCAACTATATATATATGAAGCTCTGATAAATTGCTTCATTAATTAAATATTACAGTACTAACTACTCTCTTCTCTGTATAATATAGAGCTCTCTCTTTTCTTAATCTTTCTGATCTTCAGAATCTTTATTATATTTTCTTTATAATTAATTAACAGCTGAGTTTTTTTATTCACAGTTTATAATTCAGAGCAGTTCTAACTCTTTTAGAGTAAAATATATTCTTTATATAAGATAGCATAACAGAGCTGCAGATTTGAAGCCACTGACTATTATATATTAATATTATTCTCATTCAATCTCACAGCTGAACAGAGTTATATATATATTTTATTTATTAAAGTGCTCATTCAGATCTTCAGTCATTTTCAGAATATTGTTATCTATCTAATTACTTTGATGAAGCTTATAATAACTGTAAATAATATAATTATATCATTCACTGCTCTGTATAAAATGAGAAAGAGATAGACTGGCCGTGTGACCATGCATGGGACTGGGACCAAATTTTTCCTCAGTCCCATTATTAGATATCTTAGTCCTGGTCCCATATAGTGTTTAGTAAATTAGTCACTTTACACTGTTTATATTATAAATCTAGTCCCAGATCATGTTTTACTAATAAATTAGTGGTCCCAGTCCCATTTGGTCCCATTTTACAAAATGGGACCAAATGGGACCATGATTTACCCTATATAGGTTGGCAGCGATAGATTAGCAGTGATAGATTAGCAGTGGTAGGTAGGTTGGCAGCGGTAGGTAGGTTGGCAGCGGTAGGTAGGTTGGCAGCGATAGATTAGCAGTGATAGATTAGCAGTGGTAGGTAGGTTGGCAGCGGTAGGTAGATTGGCAGTGGTAGATAGGTTGGCAGCGGTAGGTAGGTTGGCAGCAATAGATTAGCAGTGATAGATAGATTAGCAGCAATAGATTAGCAGCGATAGATTAGCAGTGATAGATTAGCAGTGGTAGGTAGGTTGGCAGCGGTAGGTAGATTGGCAGTGGTAGATAGGTTGGCAGCGATAGGTAGGTTGGCAGCAGTAGGTAGGTTGGCAGCAGCGATAGATTAGCAGCGATAGGTAGGTTGGCAGCGGCATAGATTAGCAGTGGTAGGTAGATTGGCAGTGGTAGATAGGGGATCTAATAGCGAGCCATCAGGGCATTGAGCACTAAGCAAGATAGGGGTAATATCTCCACCAATCATATCATCAGATTGATGTATTATATAATCATCAGAATGGGACCAAACTTGAGTCAAAATCATGATCAGTCCCAGATCATGTTCTGATTTTGATAGTCAGTCACTTTACATGGAATATCAAGATTTTTTAGTCCCATTTCACTCATGTTTTGATAATTCTAGTCACTTTACACTCCCATTCTGATCCTGGTCCCACTAAAATAATGCCAAGAAATGGACTGGGACCAAACCAAACCAAACCAAATGTGAAATTCATGGTCCCACCGGCCAGTCTAGAAAGAGATGAAGATAATAGAGATTATAGATAATGAGAAGAATAATTCTCAATAATAAATGAGAGATCTCTCTGAACAGTAACTACTCACAGCTGATTTAATATCTACTGCTTCTATAATTCTTAATTAACTCTCTCTCTTCAGTATATATAATCTCTTTTTTTCTTTCTTTTTCTTTTTCTTTTTCTCTTCTGAAGAAGTAGATATATATTATTTCTATTTACTTCAGTTATATAAAATCTATATATAACATCTAGATATAATCTGCATCTCTATATTGATGTCTAGAACTAGTAGCTTATATGATGAAGTCAAGCAGATTATATAGATAGATAGAAGAAAGATAGCTAGCTAGTTAGTCAGATCTATAGCAATTGATTTTTATTCATACTATTTTTCTTCAGTCAATCATCTTGTATGAAGCTTCAATAACTCAATCTACAGTGAATTCTACAGTTTCTAACGAGTATATAGAGAATCTTTATATTATAGATAGATGTAATGATGATTATTAGTTAACTTGTGAAGATTGTTATACTTAAAATAATTCTGTTATAGTGATAATTTCTTTATTCCACTTCTCACGTATGATGTTCTTAGCTCCCTCTGACTACCTCCCAATACATTTACACAACTTCCTGGTTCCCACTCTTCTTCATTCGATATCCTCCTCAATCATTCTCCCAGTTTGACTGTTATTCTCTACATCCCCTTGTTTCCAGGACAATCTATTAATACGCCGAGTCTCTTCCATCGCATTTCTGCGACACTCAAGGACCGCCAAGCCGACAGCAATCTTGCTCTCTTTCTTACTGACAAGAGAGATGGGGACAAGAGGCCTATGGAACTTACGTTTTGCCGGTACGCGAGCTATCTTCTCGGCCTTTACAGCTATTTACTAACAGACCGCTCAAAGGGAAATGGTATCGCTTGCACGAACCAAGGAGCCGTATCCGATCCCCAAACGAGCCAGAAACTGTGCGGCGAATAAAGTCTATCATAGCTTCTCTCGATAACTTGGAAGAATGGGAGCCAGTTTCCTTTCCCAGTCCGCTACAGTCGAATTTGGACTACGTGTACACGATCGATGTCGACGCCGGAACCTTAACAATAACACGATGGGAGAGCTTTGATGGCATGCTTCAGCCTTTTCCGGGCCAGATACCGCTATCTTGTCTAGATGGATCTCATGGCTTGACGCTGGATCAATTAACTCGGGTTCCGGGTGAGGTATCAGAGCCCGAGGACGGAGGAGCGCCTACGACACCACAAGTCGTACTGGATCAACTTCTTATTCATCCTGAGCCGCCCACAACACTGAATGAGCTACAATTCAGGATTTCCCGTGACTTCTGTTTTATATGGCGATTTTTCATTGATGATCCAATGACTTGGCGATATCCCTCTATGGCATTTAACACAATTGCCATTGGCCTTCTGCGTATTGCAGCATGGGATCTTGAAGTATCATCCGACTCTGAAATTGATTATCCAGAAAATAGGGTAAATTTTCCTTACTGGGACGCGCCCCAAACAGATATTTTCTGGTTCCACGGATACCTTGTTGTGCTTCATGGAAATATCAATACAAAAACCTCAATCTCGGCAGCTATCTCCAAGGCTCAATTCTTCCTTGAGGTTTCTCACAGGGATGCCGCCCATTTAATTATCTTATCACTTCGACATGTTGCATTTGTTGAGGTCTCATCCAAGTCTATTTTGTGCTCTCAGATTCTTCCTTTTCTTGTCAACATGTCGGCTCGGCAATGTTCCCCTGGATTTCGATTATTGAGCTACGTTCTGACTTCATCGTGCTGGAAACCATCACTTGCCCGCAGGGAGCACCTCGGAGTTGGTTTGCCACCAGAAACTTTGGATCTGATCCTCAGATCTTGCAGTCCCAAGGGCGCATTGACACTGTCACAGTCTTCCTTTATTTTTCAAGAGCAGTATTACTCAACAATTCCGCAGATTCAACATTTTACGCTGCGAAGTTTTAAGCACTCCGTACCCTGCTGTGGGAAGAAGGATAGACTTCGCGAGAACTGGGTCTATTGCCCGTCCTGTTACGCCTGTAGACATGCTGAATGTGCCGGGGTGAGATCTGAACCGGAGGCAGATTCCCAGGTTATTTGTTTTGATTGCAAAGAAGGCAAGCTTTGCAGAGAACTCGTTCCTGGAGGCATCAATCATATAACCCGGCGGTTTTCTGGTGAAGACTGTGAAGTTTCAGTTGCTGGATCTCCCAAGATACTCCGCATTCGATTCTGGAAGCCTTCTCATCTTTGCCCAGAACTGCGGTTGCTTGGAAACCTTGTCCCAATTCCACCTCGCTTGATTAATTTTACAATTCGCTTTAATGGCGCATTTGCCGGTGTAGCATACGGGTTGGATGATTCATGATATTCCGCTGAGATGAGATATTCTTGAATATACATAATCAGTTACTAGCAAACAAGCAAATACATAGTCATCTGCGTCCAATACCCGTTCACCAATGTTGCATTCCAACAAGCCTCTTATACCCATCGTCGCGATATCTCCATGGCAGTGTGAGCAGCCACTAGCGTGCTGGTGGAGTGTTGTTTTGTCCCATATGACGCAGCATCCAATCGATAGTTACGCTCTCATTTCGACAATGGAACAAATTCTGCGACGGTTGGTTTGGAGGACCCCATGGGATAAGCCGTTCACCCGCAGGCAGGTGAATGTGATATTCGAAAAATTGAAAGTTGCACCCATGAATAAGCATTGCCCAGCACCTGCCAAATTCAGTATTGGCTTGTTCGAGGGCATTCTCAAGCTGCTCCAATGCAGCTGTGATGGAGTCGGTATCTCTTTTGGCTTCAGCTACGGTGTGATCGACGACACCGCGGTCACCGGGGAACCGTCGTTGGATCCGGAGGATGATAAAATCCGCGATATTCCCCTGTCGGTTTTGCTCTGGGGCAACTGTAAAACCATTTGTCGCTGGAAAATAATAGTTGAGAATGCCTGACGCCATCGCCTTAATCGAATCTTCATACAATGCATCCTCCTCAGCAAATTGCACAAGTTCGTGGAGGATAGGCAGGGAGAGATAATTTGCCATGGTTGTTTTGAGGGAATGAGAATTCTCGTTGAGCGAAAGGGAGCACTCTCAGCAGTCGGCGGTAAAAGGAAGATAGAATTGAAAGGTAAAGAAGACGCAAAAGTGGTTGCTAGAAAAGAGGAAAGTCGAAGTCTAAGGAACTAGAAATCTGAATATCGAGCGCGATGTTTCTATACCTAGAGAAGCTCGTCTCTGGCAGGAAACGAACACCCTTTTATATCCAAGCCGCGACATTGTTGGCGGCGACGATGAAAAGTGAAAGAGCTTAGAGTAAGGGAGAAATTGGCGCCGTCAACATCCATTGAATAGTAAAATTAGAACAGACTGTATAGAAATAAGAAGGCTCCACATGTTTTTTTCAGAAGAGAGAGCAGCACTGAGGACCTGAAACACATATTGGCCAGCATGGAGACTCTCTAAAGAAAGTGAACTGCAATTAGCCGCCTAGGATACACTCAAGGTTGACTAGTTAGTAGTCCTCAATCCGGAGAAGAATATAACTGGTCACACCATTCATATCATTTCGAAAGATTGGGAAGAGTTGGGGTTTTGAAGGCAAGGGACCACACAGTTCCAAGACGCGCTGAACACTGAATATCCAGCTTCCCGTCTTTCAATCAAGGGATTGATGGATCAGACATTGCGGGAACCACCCAGTTTCATACAACCCTTAAAGGGCAATTTCTCGAGTGATAGGCTCCAAAGGACAGAAATGGGGTCGGGATTTGAGCAAACCCCTATCCTGCAAGGCCAAAAGCATTGTTCAGTCGGAAAATAGTATTAACGATTTATTATCGATTGGGGGTGGGGTTGGACAGGAGTCGTTTTTAATTTTAGTTGGCGGGAGGGACGCGGCGCTTAAATAAACAGCAAACTTCAACACACTGGGATGCGAAACTCGATCTTCTCCTTAAGTGCTGACGAAAAAGAATCTTGCCTGTCCAGCAAAGTACCAGACTGCAGTCAAGAGGCATTCTATTCTGGTTATAACTAAGAGGCAGTAGAATTCTATCCGCTGCAGATTTGGCAGCTTT
Organism: Histoplasma capsulatum G186AR; assembly: GCF_000150115.1. Taxonomy (NCBI): domain Eukaryota; kingdom Fungi; phylum Ascomycota; class Eurotiomycetes; order Onygenales; family Ajellomycetaceae; genus Histoplasma; species Histoplasma capsulatum. The sequence continues at coordinate 1,931,780 of NW_025544801.1, forward strand.
CATTCCCAGTTCAAGTATGTTTCTTTAGCAGAGGTGAAACATTCACATCCTGTATGACTACATTAGCCATTCAAGAGCACCGGGAATAATGATGCATGGCCAGTTAGTTTTAGTGAGGTCTGCTCGCACTCATAGTTGTTGGCCAGGTGTTGGTATGGTCCAGTTGTAACTATGCAGCGTAGGTGCTTTTTGCTGACACCGTGTATGTATTTATGTAGCCTGGCCTTGTTTGATCCGTATTTACTCCCGTAGTTTGTGATATCGCACTCCACCCCGTCCCACTCAGCAGCACCGGCTTGAGAGGCACTCTATCCCGCTGCAACCATTCCAAATATCTTCCCCCTCTTCTTCCTATCTCTTTCCGATAATCAATAATTTCCAGGATGTACTGACCGGCCTTCCTCCGCGCGGCCAAGCGAGGGAAATCCTCTTCCGTTGGCATGATCCTCAATCTCTCCCCCCTCAAGCCTTCCTCTTGCTCCGCTATACGTTCATCCAAATCCCCCTCCAAGCGACAAACAGCATGCCTCTTCCGTCGTGGTATAGCCACCTATAGAGCTACAGCACCCACCTATGGCATCGCAACTCCTCTTCCTGAAAGCGGCCCCCTTCATCACGTCGGCAGTTTTCCCTTTCACTTCGAAACTGGCTATGCCCTGTGTCCCAAAAGACATTCCCGACCATTCCCGCCACCCTTCGTATCAAACCCGTCCACGTCTTTCTCTGACCCCCTGACAACTCACTTCCGAAGCCAGGATAGACGCTTGTCTGTAGGTGGACAACTGATCAGGGGCCTGACGAACGGCGACGATGCAGTTATTGTATCGGACAATTACCTAGGCGTGAATGACGGGGTAGGAGCTTGGGCTACCAGGCCGCAAGGCCATGCAGCGTAAGAGAAAAAATTCAGGTCCCTTTTTCTGTAGCCAAAAAAAAAAAAAAGAGAAGCGCGTGGCTGAATCTTAGCTTTTGCTATTTCTATATATCTTCCAGGCTGTGGTCCAGGCTTATCCTTCATTTCTGGGCCTTGGAGGTGGAGCGGAACGTAAACGGGGACTCCGCTCCGGATAACGTCTCCTATCTACAACGCGCCTATGAACAAACTGTCGAGGCGACTTCGACTCCGAACGAGTGGCTGGGCACAACAACTTCCACCACGGCCGTGCTACACTATACCATAAACTCTGGCACCCCCACCCCCATGCTCTACGTAACGACTCTGGGCGATTGCCAACTGCTCGTCATCCGGCCAAGCGAACAACGAGTCATATTCAAAACGGAGGGTCAGTGGCATTGGTTTGACTGTCCCATGCAGCTGGGCACGAACAGCGTAGACACGCCCAAGGAAAACGCTCAATCAGCACAGATCGAGTTGCAGGAGAATGACCTCGTCCTGGCGGTGTCCGATGGCGTCGTCGATAATTTGTGGGAACATGAAGTCCTGAAGGTGGTGCTAGATAGTTTAGATGAATGGGATTCTAGCAAGAAAGATGATGATATGTTTTCTAATCGCGCTCCCGATGGAGGCGGTGCGATTGTCTATACTGCTCGAAAACTTCTCCAGGCTGCGAAAGATATCGCGCAGGATCCTTTTGCAGAAAGTCCGTACATGGAGAAAGCTATAGAAGAGGGTTTGACTATTGAAGGGGGTATGTTGTTATCCATCCCATTCACCCTTTTCACCCCGGGTCATGAACAACATTTGAGAGTTGACCTGTTACTGAGTAATATTCTAGGCAAGATGGACGATATCAGCGTGGTTATTGGGAGGTGTATGAAACGAAAAAAATGAATGATCCCAGCGGTGTATCGAATTATGAGATACACAAGCAGACACTACTATTAGTGGCGTGAGGGAAAGACGGAAGTGCCAGCCTAGGTCTTTCACAAAAAGACGTTGGTTCACCATCTCCACTCCCCACGACCGATGGTTATTCCCCGATCAATACAGCACAATAGCTCTTTCGAACTCTGATTCTCGGTAATTTCAAGCCTATCGCCTTGGACACCGTTTTCTTGCTGACTTCTGCGTACATTGGTGGCAGGCTATAAAGGACGTTGTGCAACAAGCACCTCGAATACAACGGCTAGCTAATAGGACAACCAGATATGTTGCCTCAGTTGGCCGTTGACTTCGAGTAATCCAACTAGCCAAAAACGCCATCAAACAACGTCAATTACAGAAAAGACAAATGTATACATAACGGCACTATCCAACATGACCTTGAACCTTCCCTAATGCGTATTTTTACTTCGACAATGAGATCGATTATATGAGATATCCTAGGGGGACATAACTTCCCCCCATCGAGTTTAGTATTAGACTTTTCCCCACCGTGATGATTGTCAGTATTATGATTAATTTTTCCGAAGACTTATGTATGTGTTGAGTTCTGTTTGGGTTGTACATACATATTTTGTTGGGCCGGTGAATGACGATATGAAATCTGGCATTGATGAACAAAGAAAACTCCCCAATATATTCTTATGTACTTGAAAAAACAGATCTTGGTTTATTTTCCTTGTACAATACATATCTCAATGTTTGTTGGGAAACCCCACTTTGTATACGAGCGTGCTTCGCTCACCACGCTCGCGTTTGCACTTGAATGCATCTAGATGAGGTGACTTTCCAACCTCCGCCTCCGCGTCTGCATCTGCGTCTGCCTCTGGCACCGGCTGTTTCGTAACCGTAAACTTCATATGTAGGGTATGTATGTAGATGTGTCTAAGGATGGTCTTCGATTGAAGAGGTTTTAGTTAATTCAACTGCTTCTGTATGAATTCAGTTTTTCATGCCTATTGCTTCTGCATAATATTGCCCAGGCCAGACTTGTGTTTGCCTTTGGGATTCCACACTCGTCGATCCTTAAATAATTAGCAGAATATATATGTTGATTGAACTGATATGTCAGTGCAGAGGAAGGTCCAGAAGTGGCTAGTGTAGAGTTAAACTCTACACTAACCTTAATTCAGCCAATTACAATTCTTGGCATCAAATATTTCCGAGTTTGGAAAGAATTCAGAAACCAGGGCGATGTGTTTGGACATTTCGCCTCTATTTTCTTGTTCTCCTGAATTCCAAACTTCCTATAAGCGGAGATTGAACCGCATCGATGAGGGCAAAACGGTCAAAGAAGTACCGCAAGCTTATGCAACAGTATGAGCTCACATTTGGGTTTCGCGAGCCTTATCAGGTGCTCGGTATGTCTCGAATGCTTTTTTTGATATTCCCCGCGATGGGAGATAAACTAACCAACATGCACATAGTTGATTCGAATTTCCTAAGAGCTGTTTACTCTTTCAAAATGGATCTAGTGCCGGCCCTCGAGCGAACATTACATGGCAAAGTGAAGCCATGTAAGTTTCTCCAGTTTTTACTACCTACCCCTTTTCAGCATCGCGAGGGAGAGATATATATCTATATATATGCTTACAGCTATACGTTTCGCGTACCTTTAGTTATCACAAAATGCTCTCTCGCGGCAGTCATGGCATCATCTTCTACACAGCAACAACAACAATCAAAATTCGTACCCAACACGCGGCCTCCACAGCTCCCACCACCCACCACCCTTCCCCTTCGCTACTGTTCGCATAACGAAGACTCAAAAACCATTGACGAAGTCGATTGTCTTCTGTCTCTGCTATCGCCTAATCCAGAATTGAAAAAGAACAAAGAGCACTATATATTAGCTACGGCAGATCCTGAGCCAACTAATACCCATACCCAGAAATGGAAATCCATAGCCGCAACTGCGCCAGAGCCGCCGACAAATTATCTGCGCAAGGGTGCGCGGCAAATACCTGGCGTTCCAATCATATACGTGAAACGATCTGTGATGGTATTAGAGCCTCTGAGCAATTCGTCAGAGGGAGTGAGGGAAGGAGTTGAGCGGGGGAAATTAAAGACGGGTATTACCAAGACGATGGCAGGAAAGAGGAAGAGGGATGATGCGGACGAAGGGGAGGGAAAAGATACATCAACAGGTACGAAGGAGAAGAAGCCGAAAAGAGCCAAAGGTCCAAATCCGCTGAGTGTGAAGAAGCCGAAAAACCACGCGAAGCCGAGTAACAGCAGTAGGGGTGGTGGTGGTGGCGGCGGCGGCGGCGTGATTGGTGGTGGTGGTGAAAAGAACGAGAACAATAAACCTGCTGAAGCGGAACGACAGCCTGCACACGGTTCAGAGGATGAAAATGTCAAGGATAAATCGAATGCTGGTGGAGAACCTACTGGGAAAACTAAGAGGAAGCGAAGGCATAAATCCCATAAATCGGATAATTCTCAGGAAGCTGGTCTGCCACAACTTGGCGCGCCGCTTGCTGTTGAATTGTAATGTCTAACGAAACACAATTTTTTTTTTTTTTTCATCTGTAATATACAATTGCGCTTTCCTACCTTCCACGAGGTATTTATAGCAGTACTCTGAGAAATGGAAGTGTATCATCCCGTTTGATCTAAACGGGATAATATATATACGAACAATAACAATTTGCCGCCAACAGCAATATAAGTTGGACAACGGCACAGGAATAAATATCCCTACACATCCGCCCAATCATGCTTGGAGGAGAGAGTCAAGCAACAGAGGTACCAGTTCGGAGAACGAAGTTGGATAGGAGCCAGTAGGAGCACATCAAAAATCATATATGACCAAAGCGCCAGAACACGATGCTCTCCCGCCCAGAAAAAAAAAAGTAAAAAAAAAAAACTAACACCCCCTCGCCACCCTCAATTGCACAGCGATAGTATAAATGCCTCTCTTCACGACTCATCATCCTTCCTCCACACTTCTTCAATCCGTTTGCGGTTCTCCCGCGCCTGATCCCGATTCTTTTGAGCGCGCCGCGATCTTTCCGCACCGAGGCATCGGTTTACCTCTCGTTTAATTTCGTTGCAGCCGGCGAACGCCTTGTGGATGAAACCCCGCGCATGGCACTCGTCGAGCATGTTCATGATCTCCGTGCAATCTAGATATGGAAGAAGACGAAAGGGGTCAGCTGCTCCGTTGGGGATAACTTGTGTCCAGGGAATGGATGCGGCTATTTTAGAACGAGCGGGGGTTGAAACGCACTTATATTGTCTTTGGTATGGAGATGGGAGTGCATTTTGTTAATGAAATGCGATATCACCGCCTTGGGTAATGATTCAGTTTACTCGGGGAATCGATCAACAAGGAGGAGGTCGTCGGTAGTTAAGAGCGGAGTTGCGTGAAAATGGATCATAGCGCCATGCATCATCGGAATATTCTGCCGGGCGGTGGGACCTTGTTGTCCCGCACATACGAAATACCGGGAAAAAAAACAAAAAAAAAAACAGGTTGACCGAAGCAGTTTGGATCACGAAGGAGGAGTGCGGCAGGCGACATTCTCCTTTGGCTAGTCTTTCTATTCTAGGGCTTTTCCATAACTAACCCAGAGAAGAGGAAGTGTTTATCCTTTCCAATCTGGTATGCTTAGGGCTCTTCATTAACCCTGCGCTTCCGAGCAGCCTGCCCGATTCTCACAATAATTTTAAATACCGCCTGATAAATTTTCGCCCTCAAAAATCTCAAGATGTCTATGATAACAGCCACGACATGGGTGCGTCGCGGTGTGGCTGCGCCTTTTCCTGAAAGATATGAAATCGACGAAGCGGAGATCAATCGGATATCGGAGCTCGCGAAGATTCAACTCGAGGGTGCCAAAACGGACTTAAAACAAGCGCAGCATCAAAGTAGCAAAGACCAGAGGGAAGGGGAAGGGGAAGGGGAAGAGGAAGAGGAAGAGGAAAGCGAAGACGATTCTGCGGAGCCAAGTGGAGAGGGAAAAGGAAGGGCAAAAGGGTACGTTTTCCTGTCGCCTGAGGAGGTTGTTTAGTTTGCTAACGCATTATGTGTGGTAGCAGCGATGGCAAAAAAAGCGACACCATTGATGATGACCTAAAGGAATACGACCTAGATCATTATGACAGCGACCCTGTGGATGAAAATGGCGAACAAATCACCATGTTCGGCAATATCAGGTCACTTGCGTACCACCAACCCAACGAAGAGGATCCATATTTGGTTGTTCCAGGGGGAGTCGACGACGACGACGACAATGACGAGAGAGAAGAGCTACAGATTTTACCCACCGATAATCTTCTATTGGCTGCCAAGGTAGAGGATGAGGTCGCACAGTTGGAAGTCTATGTATACGAAGACGAGGCAGATAATCTTTACGTACACCACGACATCATGCTGCCCGCGATCCCATTGTGCTTGGAGTGGTTAGATATACCCGTTGGCAGGAACTCAGAAAATAGATCCTACGGCAACTTTGTCGCAGTAGGCACGATGGAACCAGATATCGAAATTTGGGACCTGGATATCGTGGATTGCATGTATCCAAACGCCATCCTGGGCCAAGGCGGCCAGGATGGAAACTCGGAGACCGGCGTGAAAAAGAAGAAGAAGAAAAAGGTTAAGAAAGTGAATGACGAGTATCATGTGGACTCAGTCCTTGCATTGGCAGCGAACAGACAACATCGAAACCTGCTCGCGTCAGCTTCAGCCGATCAAACTGTAAAGCTATGGGATCTGAACACGACCAAATGTGCAAAATCCTATGCCAACCACAGTGATAAAATTTGTGCCTTGGACTGGCACCCGAAAGAATCAACAGTCTTGTTGAGCGGAAGCTACGATAGGACTGTTGTAGCTGCCGACATGAGAGCTCCTGACGCAAAGGCCGCGAGATGGCGGGTTGAAAGCGATGTCGAAAACGTCCGATGGGACCCTCACGACCCCAATTTCTTCTACGTCACAACCGATGGTGGGATGGTATACTGCCACGACGTCCGACAAGTGTCCGCTATGCCGGAAAACACGAAGCCAGTATGGATGCTACAAGCGCACGATTCCTCCGTTTCATCCTTTGACATCAACCCTACCATCCCCGGCTTCCTTGTCACCGGCTCCACCGATAAGCAAGTCAAACTCTGGAACGTGCAAGATAGCAAACCCAATATGGTTGTCTCACGGAAAGTTGAAGTTGGCAAGGTCTTCTCCACCACTTTTGCGCCAGATCAAGAGGTTAGTTTCCGCCTCGCGGTTGCGGGAAGCAAAGGGGTGGTACAGATCTGGGATACATCTACGAATGCCGCTGTGCGCAGAACGTTTTCTTCGCGCTTGGGGAGTTCATTGGCAGGGGAAGTGAAGGAGCGAATGATTGGCATTTCGCAGAACGACAGCAGTGACTCTGACGACTCCGGTGTGGCTGAGGGGGATGGAGATATTGGTCGGGATGGATGGGAGTCCATGGACGAGGATTAAGATGTTTATTTGTCTGCTTACTTCACTACTCTTCAGATCATTCACTGTTTTCCCATGGAGCATTTTATGGAGTTTCCTGGATCAAATTTTAAGTTGCTAGTGCAGTGAGAAAACAAGGTCAGAAAGGAAAGAGACGTTTAATTTTGTAATGTTCTCGCCTCTTATTTTTGCGAGAGCGCATTTCCTGAATTGCTCTTTCCCCCAGATAAGGAATTGAAAGGGAAAAAATTACAAGGAGTCAAGGATCAATTGGCTCTCGAAGTTATGATTCTTTTGTTCCAAATATCATTGCTGCACTTCCGTGATCAAAGACTATAGCTTCAGCAAGTCAATCCCCAATTGTAGCTGTATTGTAGCCGCGCCGGTTCTCCACTCAGGATATAGCATCACCTCCTGCCCGGCTCTTTTATCCTGCCCTTCGAGTCCAGCTTATGGCTTTGTTATCTAAATACCAATTTAGCCGTGCTTGCTGCTATTATCACGCTTCCTGGTGGTGATAGCGAACACTCGCAATGAAGCTTAATAAACATGATGTCAACACCAGAACCACCTCGGGAACGATTGACCAGGTCCCATAATGTTTACTCTCTTGTGTCGTGTAACCAGAGAGTGGCCTAGCATGCATGATAACGGCAGATCATCCATCCATACTACGTAGATAAAATGTAGACAAAACTGGCAGCTAGCTAGAGAGACAACCTTGGAAGGGAGTAGGCATGAATGACGTGGATGGTCCCGCCCTACTTTCAAGTCCAAAGGTAATCTTCCCGGCAGAAGTATTGTGTGCCATTACCGATCGTAGGCATCTTGTGTTCGTACATACATAAATTAAATTCCTTGACCTTTTCTTGGTCAGATGTCTTGTCTCTCCGCCCTGCCTGGAATTATAGACATACGGAGAGCGGATGAGTTTCTTTCAAAACAACAAACAAAATATAATACCAATAAACAATAAATAATCCGATAGGCGCCATTCGCAACCGTGGATATCATTGTTTTCCAGTAATATTGCTTACCCCGGATCTCTAAACTCAATTCCAGGCCCTCTGCGGATCCCGCCGACGTTCGACCTATGGTTATGGTAACCATTGATATCATTGTTTGTGTGTGTAATTGCAAGCAATAACTAAGTAACAAAAGTTCAAGTTGTCAACAGGTTAGTCGAGTCGAGTTCAGGAAATAGGCGTCGGCTGCTCTTTGTTGTTCAGTCAGCTATCTACGTAACTACTAAATAACTACCGAATGTAACAGCGTAGTTTTGGCTGACATGCTTCTGAAAATTTCCGTTTATAGGCATGGATACTTACTATGTTATATGTATAACTATGTATAACTATGGCTTGTGTCGGTATATGGCTGCCAAAGAGCCTTTTTGTATTTCCTCCGAAAAAGGAAGCAAAGACGATTTCATGAGTCATGACTGTATTCTATACACAGCAGCTACGAAGCGTTTTCGATCACGCAGTTTTGGGAGCCATACCCTAGGTACACTCACTGTAAGCTCCCATGTCCCAACCGGAAATATGCAAATATAACTATTCAACCATAATTGTTTCAACCCCTGGATCCGTTTCCGTTATTCCCCATGGAAAAGTTTTGCGATAGGTAAATAACCAGGTGAAGGTCAGTCAACATTTACAGCGTATATTCCCCAGACCCGAATGTACCCCCCCCCCCAGCAGTTTAATGGAAAAACCCCCCTGCTGCAAAAAGAAGACGCTTTGGTCCTGTCGGATAGAAGAGAGAAGGGTCCGGAACCAGCCAAGCCAATCCTGCAATAATAACTTGCGTCAGCAAAATATTTTGAAATGCCTAGTTACAGCGTACGTCGAAGCTATTATGGCCATGGTGAGAGTGGTATACGTATATTATAGATAAAATATCCGGATCCGTCCGTCTTTTTTCTCTGTCTGGAACTGGGTTATCTTCGGGCTGTTCGGGGAACGAGCCTAGTTCACCTGGTGGTTGGCCCCCTTTTCACATCCATCCTGAGCGGGTAAATGGTAATAAAGAATGATAGGAAGAAATAAATGGGGTTATTATTGTTTTTCTGCATGCATGGAAGGAAGTGACGAGGTGACGATGGAAATATCCGTGGATAGTTAATTAGTTACTAAGAGTAAGAGATTCTTATTTTTTTAGCTCTTTGGCGCTGGAGAGATAGGCTTGTGCCCAATATACATTCCTTTTGTCTATGCTGTAACTAGTTAGTTATTATTATGCAATATGATGGTGGTGATGGTGATTTTGTTGGATATTGTCAAATGTTATTCTATTTTTACTTCTTGCATATTTAGTTCGCTACGGTTAACTAACGATCATCTGGAGAGGAAAAAGAAATGATCAGTCGCCAGGGGAGGGGTGAGTTGGGTAGTAGCTGTGATAGAAGTTTCATCACCATATCTCTCTCTCTGGCTGGGACTTGATTTCACTTCCAGTCCAGTTTCATCCCCACCGCACAGACGATATCGACTGTGGCAACCAGAAGCGCTATGTGGGCGGGCACTGGAGTTTGGGGAGCGCGTGACGATCGTCAGTTGATAAATCGATGGATCGAGAGAAATGGAAAACAGTTGGTGTTTGAGGATGGAGTTAGCCGTTTCAGAAATCAGGAAAAAAGAATTAAAAAAAAAGAAACCAACTTTTCCTTGCTTGGCTTGTTTTATTTTTTCAGGGTGGGGAACCTGTAGAATGGAGGGAGCTTAATCCTGAAGCCATCTCTGGGGAAAACTTCGCTTTGGAAGACTATTCATCTTATCTAGATGTTATGCTGATTCTGGAGTGAGGAATTTGGTAGCTGTATCCATTTTTGGACCGTCTCATCCCGGGAGTTAAACGCTTGCACGAGCCGGAGTCCGGACGACGTCGAATACCACCAATACCACCATTTTTGCCAATATCAATTTCAGTTCTGTACCTCCTACAGCCTCCAACTTCCAGTCTTTCAACCTGGCTTGTTGGAACGGCATTTTATTTGCTAATGGTATTGGTAAACCCACAAAGAAAAAGAAAGAAACAAGAATAATGTCTTATGATAGGGGTTGTGGGGCATGAATCAAACATTCGGATGATCGATCGATCGCACGCACATGGTTGATGCCAAGCACTCGCCCAAAAGCTTACACTGAATTTTGTGTAGAAGATCCAGGGAGCGTTTTATATAGGATAGTCTGCATGTAAGAGGGAAGGGGCCTGATCGGCGATCTTAATAGACTATATATATACATATATGTATATATCTATCGGAGACAGTGAGATGTTGGGATGTTGATTGTCGGTCATGTGTTTCATCGAGTTTTTGGGTAGACATCTACCATTTGTTCAGGGCATGATGAATGTATGGATGGAAAAAAAGAAAACCAACAATGTTGTTGTTGCCAGTGGGAGGTTGACAATAATGCCAGCTCAAGCATTGCCAACTCGCGCATGTACAGGACTATTACCTCCTTTTTTTTCCCCTTTCAAATTTTTTTTAAAACTACCATCAAAGCTGCTGAGAGGGATTTTCTTCCCCCTCTCTCTCTCTCCTCTTTAACTGGTCCAGGTCAGCAAAAAAAAAGAAAGAATATACTCCGGGACAAGTAACGCAATCCAACGCAGCGTATGCCTGCGAACGAAGAAATGGCCCACACTCTCTGTGGACGAGAGTGAGGTCACCAAAAAGAGTGGAGAATATTTTATTTATTTATTTTTTTCAAAAAGGTTGTTTTGAACGTGGCAGATTAAGCTTGGTTGGCGTTTTAAAGTTTTGCATGTCCCATGAGAAACGAGAAAAAGCGAAAGAAAGTTCTGTTGATGTTTTAGTTATGGTTCGTGATCGTGTTGTTTCCGATGAAGAATCTTCCCCAAGGTACGATGCTCCGTAGCGCGGATGAAGTGGGATGATGCCATACGCTGGAGTATCTTCTCCCCAGTGGTGGTGTGTCTTCGTACATCGTCAGGCAGCTGGGACTTTGCCAGAGTGCCAGCGCTACTGGCCCAGGGGTCGGGTTTTTTCTCTCAGGCACAAGCACGGTTGAAGGTTCGGGGGCCCACTCAGCAGCAGGGCCAATCAACACCCACTGGGCCAGCTGCGTCAGCCCTGGCAGAAGCCGCTAACCAGGCGAAGGGTGTCCAATGGCTGCAATGGTGAGCATTTAGGCCGCCCCGGGGCATTTTTTCGTTTTCGACTGGACGCTTCGAGAGCGCTCGCAGACTCTGACAGGAACCTGACAGCCAGTGACAGGGCCCGTCTCCCATCTGCGGCGGCTACTGCAGGCACCATGGCACTAGGTGGCACCAGGCTGGGCGCGGGCTGCTGGTTGGCTGGCGACCGGGCCACCAGCCCCGCAGCCCCGCCAAGAGGTTCCATGGGACCTTGGGACTTGTTGCGACCGGCTTCAGACTGGCTTCAGACTGGCTTCAGACTGGGTTCAGGCCGGGTCCAAACGGGCCTTGCGCGGTGGGGTTCGTGGAGCGCGACTGGTCCCTAGGGCTCCCAACTCAACTCTGCACCCGGGAGGGGAGAGCCATGGGCAACAACCAAATACAACCAAAAGGCCCCCATAAATCATCCTGACCGAGCCCTGGCACCAGATCCTCGCCCCGTCGCCCGCCGCGCCATCTCGCCCAACGACCAGGAACTGAAAGGGGCTTCCTCACTTCCACCGTCAGCAGCAAGCAAACGGCATCGGTGGGTTTCTTCTCCTCTTTTGTTTCTGTTTCTTCTCTTTCTCTCTTTTCTCCTCCTCCTCCCCATCTCCCATCGTCTCGTTTTTTCTTGTCCCTTCTCTGGGCATCTTCATGCTGTACATTTTGTCGATTATCTGACTTCAACTCTCCTTAAAACCTTCTCTTCTCACATTCCTTCTTCGACCTTTTTTTATTTTTTATTCCGGATTGATTGTTTGGTCGCGCGTCCTGGTTGCCGCCCCTTTTTCCGACCATCTTTCTTTCTACCCACCCACGCATCACCACACCCTCTTTGCCAACTGCGCGCTTCGTCGTGCATCAACCAAAACCAACAAGATTTTGCTGAGCAACAACTCCTATTCATTCTTTGCTTCATCCCTCTTCCAACTCTGTGCCGCTGTTGCTTTCAAGCCATTGCAGGACCCAACTGTGCTTCCTGCTTCCTTTTAAACTAGCAGCTGGCCTATCTATGTTTTTTCTTTCGTTTCCCACTTCCGGCGCAAAATTCATACATACCCTACCCTAAGTGGTACCGGTACGTACCCTACTTCCAGGAAAACATAGAGCGCAGGGCATCGATCGATTTTTTTTAAGCTACTTTATTGCGAAACCGAGCCCCGAAACTCGCTCGCGGGGTTGCGTTGCCTGGGAACTTGAATATAACCCCTTGGGTTTTCTTGTCGTTTCAATTTACATTCCCCATTTTTTTTTTCATCTGGCGGCTGCGTCAACCGGTGTGTGGAGATATCTAAAAGGGAAGCGCCAACCCTCCCATCGCACTGTGGCCATCTTCTCTCACCGTGGCACACGATTTCATCCAGAAACCAACCCTTGAACAATCCATATAAGCCCAACTTTCGTTTAGCAGATCAGAGAGATATTGGCCATGGCGACTTCCACCATGTCGAATCCCCTGAGCAGGGCGTTCACCAAGCGCCAGCAAAAGACACTTGTGGTGTCTTCCCCCATGCCTTATCGCGAAAACCAACAGAAATTCGCTGCCGGAACGATCAAACGGAAAGATATCTCTTTACCGGTGCAGTTGTTATCGACCACAAACCTCCTCGCATACAATGCTCCTGACCTTCCCAGATCTAAACTCAATAACGCAAAGGTCCCCCAAGCCCAGCAGCCATCGCCAGAACTCAAGAAAACTTTGACATCCCCCTCCAATTCATCATCTTCCTCTGTCCGTTCTGGTTCAGACTCAGATATTACAAACCCTTCTTCCGCCTCATCCTCGTCCTCTATTCCCTCTCCTTCACACGTCTCCGGCACCCCGATGACCTCCCCGGATCTCTCGCCCGAAGAGAACTCGCCCACCACTCCAGAGCCAAACCATCTCTCTGGCTACTTCAACTCTCCCAAGCGCTCCAACACCACACACCGCGACACCCGCTCTTCAATCTCTTCTGTCTCTCAAACCCCAACGCTGCCCCGTCGATCATTGTCGCATACAAAAAGATCGCATCAGGAATTAGCCCGCCAGCGATCACTATCTAAGGGCTCGTCCCATTCACATACACCATCAACTTCCTCCCTCTCCCGCTCTCAATCCCACTCCCACTCCCACTCTCGCTCCCAATCAATCAACCGGTCCCACAGCACCCAAAGCAGCACGCGATCCGCTCGACTAAGCCAAGAACGCCTCCGCCAAGTCCCCGAGTCCTCTACCTCCATCTCCACACAGCCACACCCTTTTGGCAAGGAGCTAGAGCAGGTCAACGAGGTCGCTGAGGAATTCGCTACGGTACTCAACGCTGTGATTGTAGAGGAGGAGCAGATGCTGGTGGAGAAGGGACTGTATAAGTTTGCGGTGGACGAGTACATTGCTGAGATCGAAGGGTTGTATCGGTCTACGTTTGGTACTGTGGAGTATAGCGGCGGCAAGGGGTATGGTGGCGGTGGTGCTGCGGAGAGGCTGGTTAGCGTGAATGAGTGGATATAGGGATGAGAAACGGAGAGATTTGTATAGAACGCTCTGAATACTGTTTTTTCCCCCTCCCCTTTCAAGTCACGATTTATTATTGATTTACTGGTTGGCTGGTTTGTTTCTATCCCCCTGCGCGGTTAAATTGTGAATGGGTTTTACTGTTATGGTTTTATGGTTTTTCTTTTCGAGCGTTCGTTTTACCCCTACCCCAGTCAACTCTATCATCTGGTTTACCATTCGTTTCTTAACCAGCCGAGTTTTTTATAACTTCCCATTACCACCTTGATCTGATCTGATGTTGATCGATCGGGTGGCTTCGCTTGTGAAAAATTTAACAGTTACATTTATTCCCCCAAATCGTTCTCTTTGCATGTATTTATTTATTTATTTATTGATTGATTTTATTTTATCTATCATTTATTGTTTTTATCTTTCCATTTTGTTATCTCTAGTCTACCTCGTTTGCCCCCCCACTCCTCACGAAACAAGCTCTAGGTAGGTGGGGTAGGTGCGGGTACATCTTATCCTTTTTCTTTCTTTTTTCTTCCAATGCTGAGGTGATGCCCTTGCTTTTGCTTCTCGTTTTCTTCCTGTTTTCTTCCTGTTTTCTTCCTGCCTTCGACCATCGGATTTGAAAACTTTGTACGGATTATGTATGGATGAGTGGATGTGGGGGATACCTTTCCCTCTTCTTGGTGATGCAGCTACTTCAATTCAGTTCCTTGGAACAGAATTGCTCCTGGGGGGAAGGGGAAAGGGGGAAGATGAAAAATTGAAGGCCTTATGTGGGCTGCCTGTACAGTAATCCTTTATTTACGCCAACACACAAAAAAAAAAAAAAACTTGATTTTTTTCTTTTCTCTTCTTTTCTAACCGGTAGAAAATCCTGTCTCCATCACTGGAGTGGGTATGCCCCTCCGCATTATTAAATTACATTTAATGGATCCATTTGATAGTTAGAGATATTTCAGAAGGGGGCCGTTGATATCGTTACACCACAGAAGTTACTGTACTGTACTCCGTACTTGTAGTTAACATGCAGAATAACTTCCCAATTCTTTGAATGTTCTTTGATATTTATTCACTTGGTAACTAACTGTTGGTGATGAGAATGACTCCTTTTTTCTTTTTTTTTTTTTTTTTTTTTTTTTTTTTTAGCCCTTTTGATTTCTGTGGGGGAGAGCAGGAGGGGGTTGGAATGACTCGACTCTGCTGTTGAGTTTCTCCTATGAGGACTTCTCTTATAACTATGTGTGGTGTGCGTTGTGTGTCATAGCTAGCTTTCCTGCTGTGACTCAAAACACGATGAATCCGAAAAAAACGATACAGTAAAGGTTCCAGTAAGAATTAGGGTTTTTAAGTCATGTGGATTTCCCCGCCAAAAGTTCCAGGGGATACTTACTAGTATTTGGTCTTTCGTGTTTCTTCTGCACCGTACAAGGAGAAAATATGTGGGATATATACTATATATTTTTAGAGTAATGGATACTGGATATTATATTTCCAGCAACATTAAGAAAGTATGAACATGGCGGGGACCGGGTTGGGGCCGTCGAAAGTTGACAAGGCTGCTAGCGATGTCCCCCACCGAGCAGAATATCTCCTCACCGCCTTTCAAATGGGCCAGGATTTTCTTTTTTTTCCTTTTTTACTTTTCCTTTCCCAGCGCCAAATCTTTCAACACACGACTTCACTTATCCTCTCTCTTCTCCTTCATTTCCTCCTCCCACCCTCTCTGTTTCGGTTACTTTTCTATTTCTATATCTGGAAATACAGTTCTTGCTGGGTTCCTAAAATACTTAATCCCTTCATGTGTCTTACGTATCATCACCTACCCAACGGGTCTGTCGGGAGGGGGACAAAACGAAAATAATATGATTTGTTCATTTGTTGTTCTAAACTAAATAAACGATTTTCGAATTCTCCTAAACCTGGATATTGCGGGTCGAAGACAAAGCACAAATAAGTAGTTTCTATATGAACGTCTGAAAATCATTTTACAACGAGAGAAAATCGAAGCACGCTACCACCTAGCCAGTGAAGAAGGGCGAACGGAGGGGGGGTTTGTGGTGTGCTTTGTGTTATCCTAATTCACTACTATACCAAAGCTTCTGATATAGGGTGAATTCGACATCTAGGATTCAGTCACTGGTTGCAGTGGAATACCTTGTCTGCGTGCCTCATCGTGGGTGTTAAATACATGCTTTCATCCCAACTTGAAGTTATCCGTCCCCGTCATCCCAACCTACCACAAACTGCTATCTCCAAGGATTCAATCAGTCAATCAATCAACTATCAGCCTGCCTACTTAGGCACTAACAACCAAGAGAAGAACGGCCAATTGAAATGGTATCCGCAGCCTCCGCCCCCCTTGTTCCGACTTTGGCGCTATTCTCCTCGACTAGAACTGCTGCGAACTCAAGAGCCATGATGGCAACCCCGCCTACGAAGCCGAAGCCGAAGCCTTCGAAATCCATCCTCAAAACCCACGTCTCTGCACCTCCTGCAAGTGCAATCGGGCAAAAGCGCAAGAGGGTCGACATGGTTATGTCGTCAACCGCCATTTCGGACCTGGGGCTTTCATCCGATGATCAGGATGCAGAGGAGGAAGGCAATGCCAGCAGTCCCGTGGCGAGGACACATCCCCCCGTCGCGAAGAAGCGGGCCCGCGTCAAGTTTGAGATAGATATGCCGAGTCGTAGCAACAAGCAGCAGCAGCGGCAAGAGCAGGATGATGATGATGGTGATGAGAAGAAGGGTATCGAGAATACTAGGAACGAGAAGAGCACAGCGATGGTGCGCGAGGAAGTCCGTCGGGCCATCCAGCGACATTTGATAGGCGACAGCGAGGCGTATGACCGGGTCAAGGAGATATTTACGGCGGATCCCACGGAGCTGGAGGATGATGGGTCGCCTGTGTATGACCTTCCGTCTCCGACGTCGTTGAGGAATCATCTGCTGGGTCTATTTTCGAACGTATCGGCGCTAGATGGGAGCTGTAGTGGGCTTGTACATGCGGTTTTGCGGAGTGAGTGGCTTGGAAGAGATGAGGAGTATGTCAAGTTGTTTGTGAGGTTTTTGGGCACGTTGGCGGCGGCTAGGGGGACGTACCTCAATTCTGTGCTGAGGGTTTTGGTTCATGGGTTGAGGCAGGGTGAGTTGATCGTCTTTCTTTCTCCTTCGTCTTCTTGCTATTTTGTTGTTTGCTCTCGAGTTGGGAGTTTGACTGACTGTTGGTTTAGCTGGCCCTCGCACTGGAAAGCTTCCTGGATATGCAATTGTGTATCCTTCAGAAATCTACGCTAGAGTTCATATGGCCATTAAGTATGTCATTCAGCTTATCCCCGCTGGGAGCGGTGCATTGTCGCCTCTGATTGCGTCCAGCTTCCCCCACGATACGGACACCGCCAAGGCGCACATCGTATATACGCGGAACATCATCAAAATCATCGACTACGCCCCGGAGCTGCGTTCGGATATCCTTGCTCTCATCACGGAAAAACTCGTGAAAATTGACGTGCAGTTCCAGGTGGACCTAGAGGATGCGGACGAGGACATAGATGATGACAACCCTGTCGCAATATCCTCACCAGAAGCTATAGCATTGGGCGATGAAGATGACGAGGAGTCAGATACGGACACACTGGCCAGCGATGACGATGATATAAGCGACATTGAATCCCAACGCGCGAAGCAACGTGCAGACACCAAGCAAAAGATCGACTACATGATAGACATTTTATTCGAATACTATTCCATAGCGTTCACCAATGGCACCGTTGACGAAAAGGAGACCGTCCACGACCTCCTCCTTTCACATTTCCAAACCCTCATCCTTCCTACCTACCGCTCCCGCCACACCCAATTCCTCCTTTTCCACTATTCCCAATCCTCCCCAATCTTCATCGACCGCTTCGCCACCACCTGCGTGCAGATCATCTTTTCCAGATCCGAACCAACAATCATCCGCCAATATGCCGCTGCATATCTCGCAAGCTTTGTCGCCCGCGGCGCCCACGTCTCCAGCGAAGTCGTCCGCGACGTCTTCGACCTTCTCGGCACACACCTCCAAAATCTCCAAGCCGAATACGAACCCACTTGTCGCGGACCCGACCTGAAACGCTACGGTCCTTTCTACTCCACTGCCCAAGCCCTCCTCTACATCTTCTGCTTCCGCTGGCGCGATCTGACCACCGCCGCGCTAGATGCCGACATCACCACCACCCCGGCCTCTTCAACTTGGTTATATGACCTCGACCTCGACGACGCCCGCTTTCCTCCACAGATCAAAAATGTTCTTTCCCCCGCCATCAACTCGAAACTCAACCCCTTAAAAATCTGCTCCCCAGCCATCGTCTCCGAGTTTGCCCGCCTCACCCACCACCTCCACTTCATGTACCTCTACACCCTCATCGAGACGAACAAGAGAATCCGCATCTCCTCCTTCCGCAGCCGCGCGGTGCTGGCGATGCAGTCCCGCTTCGGCAACGTCGAGCGCGAGATCAAGGCGGACGACGACCTGGGTCCGCAGCTTGATGCATATTTCCCGTTCGATCCGTATCATCTGCCCAGGAGCCGGAGGTGGGTTGTGGATGATTATTTGGAGTGGAGGGGGATTCCAGGGGTGGATGATCGGGAGGACGAGGATGAGTTTGATGATGATGAGACGACGGATGGGAGTGTGGCGGTGAATGATGAGGTGGAGAGTGAAGAGGAGGGGATGACGGGGACAGATGAGGATTGATTTGTTGGTTGATTGTTGATTGATTTTTCTGTCCATGTCACACGCTTCTCTTTCCCCTTTTCCCCTTTCTAAATGTAAAGCGGGTTTGATGAGTCCTGCATTACTTTCTGCTTTTAGTGGTCAAATTTTTGAAAAAGGGGGATACATTGACAATTTCCAGAAAACTTTTGCTTGGAGTTGGGGCTTTTTTTTTTTTTTTTTTTTTTTTTTTTGGTTTGCTTTTGCCTTTCTCTTTACAGCTTCTTTTTACGCCATTTCCCCATGTTTTCAGCGCTTTTCTCTATTTTCCCTATTATTTCCACTGCTGTTATTTCCATTTTAGTCGGCCTCATGTTGGATTTTTTTTCTTTCTTTCTTTTCTTTTCCTCCTTTCCTTTCCTTTCCCTTTCAGCCTATTCTCGCCTGGTCGAATAAATTTATATCCTCCATTCCGGTCACGGCGCACGAGGTATTGGAAGAATATTTTTGCAGTTCAAACAAAACACGAAGAGGAGCGATGTAGAGATGGCATTTTAATTAAACGGAATTGGATGGGCCTAAGCTATGTTGTCGTTCTTTATTCATTTATTTACTGTCTCATGGGATCTGGGCTTTGTACGTTAATTTGAGATGACAGGAGTGATAAGTAAGGGCAGATCGTGAACTGTTTTGAAGGGGGGAGATAAAAGAGAGTGAAAAGGAAAAAGGAATAAATAAATAGTGTTTCTGAACAAAGAACAAGCTAAGCTAGTTTGATAGATGGATGGCGGGCGGGCGGGCTCGATACTCCTGGAGGACGGTTCCATAATATAATAATGTATGTGCCAATGAGTTGCGGATCATCTCTATACTCCATGATATAAAAAGGATATAGATATAGATATAACATGCAAATCTAACCAAACCGATATATATAAAAAACATATGCCATCAAAGGAAATCAAGAGCTAAGAAAGGGAGGAGCCTGCATCAGAAGAGTCAAATAAAACCAAGTCTATACTATACTATACTATATATACATAAGACAACAAAAAGAAGCAGTCAGACAACCCAGCCTGACTAGTCTTGATCTACATCTACTTGCGCCCCCTCTCAAAAATAAGCTCCATTTCCTGACACGCCTGTCTGTATATAGCATCCACAGACCCCTGGTCCCGCAGCGGGTTCGCGCTCTTATCCCACGCATGCCGCTGTCCCGCGACCGTCATCGACCGCACTTTCTTCCCCATCCCTTCCAGCCGCTGCGCGAACTCCCGCCCTTCCTCGAGCAACATGTCCCACTCGCACATACATATGAAGATATCTGCCGGAAGCCCTTCGCGCAAGATGTCATCGGATGCGTGGATAGGCGAGGCAAACGGCGAGGCGCGATCTGCCAGGTCGGGTATGTAGGACTCGTCGAAGAGGGTGGTGAGGAAATCTGGGAGGCACTTATCGGGGTTCTTGGAGCGGCTGCTGCGTGTTTCGCGGGTTGTTACGAAGTCGAGGATGGGGTACCATGCGAAGATGCTGAGGAGTTTGATTTTGGGGGGTGTTTCTGGGTATGGTTGTGAACGGGCCGGGCTAGCGCTTCCGTTCAGAAGGAATTGGTTGGAATCTACTAATCCGATATCATCGTCGCTCATATCGCTGTCTGGGATGTGCTGCCGGGACTCCGGTCGATATTGTTCCTGCTCCTGGGGTTGCTGTTTCCACTGCTGCTGCTGTTGTTGTAGCTGTTGATGTTGCATGATGCGGTGCTGTAAACGCAACGGGACGGTAACGGCAAGATTGCCTCCTGCCGAAAACCCCGTCACACTCACGCGGGTCATATCGAGTGAAAAGGCATCTGCATTGGCCTCGAGGTACAGCAACGCATCAACGCCATCGTCTACGGCAGCTGGGAAAGGGTTCTCGGGCGCTAACCGATAGTCTACGCTCACGAAGACGGCGTGAGTGGTTTCAACGGCGATGCGCGCCCAGCGGCCATCATCCGTTGCGCACCCAATGGTGAACCCCCCGCCGTGGAAGTTCACGACCACCGGCCACCTTTTGCCGTCGGGGGAGTTTGTTTGGTAGTTGAACGGAGTGTAGAAGTGTAAGCATATATTTCGTAATCGAGGGGAGGCAGAGGGACAACGGGAATGGGAAGGGACCGCCAGGGTTGCACCGGAGGAGGGAGAAGGTTGAATAAATCGGGTGAAATGTGGTAACGGTGGTCTGGGGAATGGGTAGCCATGAAGAACCATGCCGATTTTCATGAGGAATCGGAGGATAATGGCTTTGATGCGCAGCCCTCGGCGGCTATGTTGCTTGCGCCGCGACAACTGGACATTTGGGCTTTTCGACGCTTGTGTTAGTGGAGCCATCGCTCCAAGATAGAGGGGAGAGGGTGATGCGTGGAGCACAGATTGGAATTTCAATTTCAGTCCATGTTTTAATTGTCGATTGCAAAAGGGGACCCCACGAATCTTGATATACCCTTTGCTTACTGAATGTCAGGAATGTAACTCCGTACTGAACATCACTATCACTACTGCGGTCGAAGGTTGTAACGTGTAAAGTGGCCCTAACATCTTAGCGCGCTGTTAAACTTTGCCTCTCGATCCCGTATAGATGCACCCAAAACTGACCCTTGGTGTCTGTCGTAGGTACTTCTCCACCATCCCAGGCTTGATCTCAGTGGATGAAGGCATCTGGGCTGTTCAAAAGATCCTTGTCTACGGGTTCGATGATATCCTGTTGCTCTGAAAAGCATTTCAGGCGGCCGCACTGTCAATGGTGCTGGGGAGACGTTACTCGCTCTTGTCGGGTATGCGGTGTTCAAACTCGCTATGGATATACAAGGCTGTGCAATGAGTAACAACATGAGTACTAACTAGAAGGTATGAGAGAGATGAGTAATTTGGCAGTACTTCCACCTAAAATTGCTAACCCTCCTCAAGGCAGATCAAGTCATACAAGCTCTATATCAAAGCGGAGAATGGGTTGGGTTGCTAACCATTTAGCAATCCGTTCCAGTGATCATTTATCTTGGTAGCCCCATACAGCTGAGTGCTCACTGGTGCCTCTATCCCTCGTCGGGAAGAAGACCTGCAATTCCTTTCAAGGCGAAACTTGTCTTGGGCGATGGTACTGTACAGTACATCCCCCATCAGTAGGCAATGTATCTTGCTGCTCGGCGAAAGTTCGGAGTTTGACACGCGTTGATTGTGCTTGTTAATGCGGTTTGAGACCCTGAGTAAGTCGCTGCAGGGGTTTTTACTTTGCTGATACAGCATTTTAGCCTGCGGAAGTTGCAGCTGCGCCACATTGTTATGGATTCGATTCAGTGGGAAATATATAAAAGGCACCTACGAATTTGGAGTGTCTAAAACTAACCGTAGGAACTTTCAACAATATTCTTGGAATATGGTGAAGATGTTGAAAGGCGGAAGAGCAGATCCGGCCATACACCGTCTTTGTTATTGCGTATCTGTGGTTTGTTGAACGCTGGGTGCAATCAAACAAACTGTTAATTCAAAGTCCACTTCTCGTTATTAGCACCTTACTTCTTTCCATGAGGTCGGAAATATTTCATTGGCCTCTTGTATGGCTACTTTCTCGTTCTTTACATTGATGGGGGTTGACAAGTTCGCAAGGAATGTACCAAGCCAACTATGGGAAGCCTCATTGAATATTTGCTAGCAACCAAGAAATAATAGTATTTCCATCCACGGAATTTTCCCATGAGACCCAGATTCCCTCGAACAAGTGCCGGTCATCTTTTGCTGAATCTGGCAAATCCGTGGCCTCGAATTCCTAGGACACACAAGTCACCTACCAGCCAATGTCCGTCCATGATTCATTCATTGATCGTTGGGGTGGTCCAAAGGCCTTGCTCCCCCGAATCTGGCTGACCAAAGTAGGTTACCAATTGCATCCCAAAAGAGATCGATCTGGTGTTGAACAAGAAGTTCAACGTATAACGGTTTCAACCCTTATATATTCAGCTCGAGCCAAGGCTCTATAGAGTTACTGGAGGAAGCGAACCCGCAGGCATCTCGGAGCATTCTGGGACCGTGAGGCCCTTGGTCTTTCCAGGGACGAAAAATAAAGGTTATGAGCTGTGGGAAATTTCGGTACTTCGGAGTTGCCGGATGGCGGGACGTCCAGTGGAATGGGTCAAATTTTCAGCGAAAAACACAACATTGAATTCCCATGGCGGGGCTCAGAGCTGACACTTTTGCGCCTTGTTCAACTTAGTGGTTTTCGAGCCATCCTTCAACCCCTCTTCTGCCTCTGTGGACCGCTGTGGGGTTCGATGTTTCTCGGATCCTCACGCTCTCAACTACTAGTCATCCTCACCTCCTCATCAAATCCCTTATTCCAACGTTGAATTCCCGCCTCTAATCCCACCTCCATGCCTGTATTGAGCGTGAGAGGTGTTTGAGGGTGTCTGAGAGTGGGGTGTTGCCGATAAGGTGAAAATAGGAGGATACAGGCATTGCAAAGTCCCTGTCAAAATCCGTCCTTCATGTGATTGGCCGGTCGGCGAGGTGGGAGATATGACGTCATGGGATTCTTGTCAGCGTGCATGCGCTAGTTCACTTCTGTTGCAGGGGCGAAATGCACCTCCGGCACACATTAATAATCCGCCGACATTAACTACGGCGTAGTTGACTAGCAGACGAGAAATGAGGCTTTCGGTGGATTTGTTCTTTTGGTCCCGTTGGTGGCGGGGATGTGCGAATTATCACCTGTCATTGAGCAACTATGACGGATTCCTCGGGCTCTCCCCAACCCGAAGGTTCTCGACCCGCGCTGAGCCGGCCAACTTAGAAAATTCTCCCGTATTCTCTTCTGTTGGTCAGCTACACTAATCAAAACTTTTCCTTTTTCAGGACGGTAGGCATCAATTAGAAATGATGGTTGGTGTTGTGCGTCCAGTGTGTTCCTTGCTCTAGGGACTCTCTACGGACTACTTAGATATCGAGGCCCCCAGAACAACTTTCTCGAACCAGATGATGATTTCGAAACCTAAAATTTAAAAGCCATTCTACATCACCATTGCGTTTAGCGCCACTTATTAAGACAGAGCCATTTCAGGTACATTTCCTCTTATTTCCCCAATGAACCCCGCCTTCCTTGTTCAGATGCTGACTGATATTCCGGCGAAACAAGAAAATCGGAGGCGGTGACGTTGTCTTGCCGCCCAATTTCTGTTTTTCATTCCCTTCTCTCTCTTTGCCCGCTGGATCTTAGACTGGAATTATAGAAGTTCAGCATGACGGGATCGAGTCAGGCGGTTCCAATTGTCGAACAAGGAGCAGGGAAACAGAATGAAAGGCATCAAAGGAGTTTATCCCTCAACGTTGCTATCAAAACGGCACTTACGAGGCTAAAGGACACGACAAGACCAAACTCTGATAACGAGTCCCCTTCGTCTCCTCGAAAAAGCCTCGCAAGCTTTTTCCTCGATAGAGATGTCGTATCCTCCAGTGACGATTTACCTAGTGATGACAGTGATTTCATGAGCAAGAAACAGCAAAATCGCCATGAACGGAAACTCAAGAGAGAATCCAGGGCTAGAATTAGCGGGGAGATAAGCGAGCGATCGGAATCGCTCAAGAGGGAGCGTGATGCGCAAGCGGCGCGAGAAGAAACCGATGAAATGAAAGCCCGCTATGGAGATTTACCGTTGATGCAGTCGAAACAGCGTCCACGGCAAAATCTGATCAAGTTTGACAATATCACGCCTCACTCGATCGGTCAGGAGGTCACGTTCCGTGCTCGGGTGCATCATATTCGTAACATGTCTTCGAAACTGGTTTTCGTCATTTTCAGACAGCAAGTCACCACGATGCAAGGCGTGCTGGCAGAAAAGCCTGGGGTGATATCAACTCTCATGGTCCAATGGGTCGAGCGGATCCGAGTGGGGTCGATTGTCAAGGTTAGAGGGGTACTCTCCAGCTCTAAGGTCCCTGTTACGGGATGTACGATCCATGACGTGGAGCTCGATATCCAAGAGCTTCATGTAGTTGTTCATAGGGAGGATCCCATCCCGTTCAGTGTTTACGAAGCAGAGCTGTTGAACAAAGATGCAAAGAATACTGATGGACGGCGCAACCACGTCCTGGATCGGACCCGCCTTTCTAATCGTATCCTAGACCTGCGAACCGACACCTCCCAATCCATATTCAGAATCCAGA
Organism: Histoplasma capsulatum G186AR; assembly: GCF_000150115.1. Taxonomy (NCBI): domain Eukaryota; kingdom Fungi; phylum Ascomycota; class Eurotiomycetes; order Onygenales; family Ajellomycetaceae; genus Histoplasma; species Histoplasma capsulatum. Next base: position 1,956,572 of record NW_025544801.1, read on the forward strand.
GTGCAATCAGCAATTTGTTCCGTGCTGCGTTGGACGCTCAGGGATTCATTGAGATTCATACACCGAAATTACAGAGCTCAGCCACCGAGTCTGGTGCTAGCGTTTTCGAGGTCAAATATTTTACAAGGGAAGCCTTCCTGGCTCAAAGTCCACAACTTGCCAAGCAGATGGCGATTGCAGCTGATTTTGAGCGTGTGTACGAGATCGGCGCTGTATTTCGCGCTGAGAACTCAAATACGCATCGTCATCTGACGGAATATACGGGCTTGGATATCGAGATGGCGATAGAGGAGCATTACCACGAAGCGCTGGAGACTATCGACTCTGTCCTCAAGGAGATCTTCAAAGGGATTTATGGGCGCTATCGAAGAGAGGTAGACATCATCAAAGGCCAATTCCCGCATGAAGACCTGATATGGCTAGACGAGACTCCAATCATACCGTTCGCGGAGGGAATAAAACTTCTAAATGACAGCGGGTGGCGCCAAGATGGTGAAGAGCTGTCAGTAAACGAAGATTTGGGGACGCGTGATGAAATCCGATTGGGAGAATTGATAAAGGAAAAGTATCACACAGATTATTACATACTGGATAAATTCCCCAAGTCCGCAAGGCCATTTTATGCCATGGAAGATCCTGAGAACCCGAATTTCACCAATTCTTTCGACATATTTGTCAGAGGCCAAGAAATTGTTTCCGGGGGCCAGCGCATCCACGACGAAAAGATTCTAGAACAGCGAATGAAGGAAGCTGGTATCAACCCATTAGCAATGGAAGAGTACTTGGAAGGCTTCCGTTGGGGCGCCCCGCCTCACGCCGGTGCGGGAATCGGCCTGGAAAGATTGCTCATGCTAATATTGAAACTTGGAAACATCCGTCTAGCCTCGCTGTTCCACAGAGACCCAAAGAGCTTTCAAGATATGCCAGACACGTCACGAATCCTCCCTTATCCTGAATCTTCCACGCTTGAACCTCCATGGGAGAAGAAAGGCAATCAGAAACATACCGGAATCGACAAGAATCGCAAATTCCAACCCTTGGATGAACTCATCGCCAACTATGGTGACGCAACATCAACCTCGTGGCCCGACGAGAAATATAAGATCTGGCGGGACTATACATCCGGTGCAGCAATAGCATACGTCCCCAGCACTCACGGCTTCGCAATAATTCCTGGCAATCCATTATGTGATCCGAGCCAGTACGCCAAAGTAAGCATCCGCTTTCTCCGCTGGCTCAAAGCAGAAACACACTTGAAGCCCATCTGGATCCTCTGTTCCCGGCCAGTCGAAGAAATCCTAGGTGAGAAGTTGGGCTGGCGAACACTTTCTTGCGTCGGAGAAGCCCGTATCGATCCATCGCGCAATCAAGCTGCGGCGGACGCCGACATTTCCAAAAAGATTCGCCAGGCAGAACGTGAGGGCGTGAAGGTCCACCATATCCCAAGCGACCGACCGCTTCCAGAAGATATCACTTCGAAAATCGACGCGCGGATCAAAGAATGGCGGGAAAACCGCAAGGGCCCTCAGATATATTTGTCAGGTATCAAGCCTTGGCGAAGCCCGCGCAATTACCAGTACTACTATGCCGCCGACAAAAATGGAACCGTCTGCTCCTTCGTCGCGTTAGCCAGGCTGGGAGCGAACCACATGCAGATCAAATATAGTCTGGATTTCCCTGGCGCACCGTCGGGGTCTATCGAGTACCTCATCACTCATGCCATTCAAGCTACAGGCAGGTCCGGCGTCAAGTCACTGACGTTTGGCGCGGGAGCGGCTTCAAATCTAATACCGGGACATAACATGTCTTCGGCCAAAGGAAAAGTGCTCCAGACCACGTATGATACCCTCGTCAAACAGTTCGGGCTGAATCGCAAGACAGAGTTCAGAGCTAAGTTGGGCGCTTTTGAGGAGCCCCTTTTCATTGCTTACCCACGCCATGGAATGGGTTCCAAGGGCATAAGGGCTATTTTGAATTTCTTTGAAGACTGATATATAATTTTTGTTTTCTTGACGTTCACGGCCTATATATCTATTATCTGTGTTGTTTTGATATTACCATTATATAAATCATAATATCTCGTCGCTTTCTTTTCTTCCTTTCTTTATTCTTTTATACTTATTTTTCATGATTTTTTTGTGTTTCCCCTCTTTTTTATGTCCTTTCTAGCTCTTAAAAGATAATTCCATGAGACTGTTGTTTTATTCAACACACAGGACGTTATGAGGGATTGCGGTGGTATATCGATAGTACCGTAACAGGCTGGGCTTCTATGTATATTGTTGATATCTGGCTTCATTGGTTAATTTTCTTAACGTAGAACAATACATCTAAGTATATAAGGCGATCGAAGGCAAGTCACTAGTGAATCAATCACGATCTGAAGCAATCACGATCTGATTTAAGTTCCATATCAAATCCTCAAACAAGCAAGTACTTTTGAAAGCGAAACGATTTATCAATACGGGGCAGCGTTGGCGCTATCAGTACCCAGCAAGCCTGGAGGATGCATTTGTAGACCTTGAGGAGGGTTTCATCTTGATGCGTAATGACGAACATGCACAGATAAGCGCGGCGCGGTAAATAAAGTGACATAAAAGTGCGAATAGCACAGGAACTTCTGAAAACATCTAAGAGGGATCCATAAAAATGGGCGCAGTCGTTATTCCTCCACAACTTCTCAACCTTGAACACGGAATGTCCTGCCGCTTGCAGTCTTTCTCTCCCGTTCCTCATTCTCCGGTCGGGCACGATTGAGAACTATAGTTTCGTAGTTAGTTTCATACGTAGTAACTTACATATATGTCCAAAACCGTAGATACATACCCTGTAGGAAGTCCGCTGTTCGTCTCCGCATTCTCGAGTGGATATATGCCTATTCCAAAGGTTAGCTGGCATAAATGATGGACAGATTAAGTCATGTAAGTACCTTGGAAGCTTTGATATGGTAGTGGAAATAGTCACGGAAGATCTGGATGTGGGAGATATTCTCTCCACGTCGTTGGGGTGTAAGATGGCGAGGGAAGAGAACTGCATTGGAGAGGACTGTCAGTGCCTAGTGTACTGGCGGCAATGGGGAAGCAAGGAGTAGCAAGAGTACCGAAAGTAATGTAACCGACATCGCCGTCTCCGGAAGCCTTAACCCCCGGAATGCCTTGAAGTTCAAGCGGGGGATCATGACGGAAAAGTACTTGTGGAGCATTTTGGATCGCCCGTCTTCTTGCGTCAACGAATTCCTGAGAGTGCGTAAGCAACATATATTCTCTTCAATGGGGTATATAGCAGGAGATGTGAAACATACTTGCAGAAACACTTTGCCGAATATCCTGTCCGTCTCATCTCTGAAAATAGTGCTGAAGATCACGGTCACCCGGTCGTGGCTGGCCTTGATGTATATTGCTTCCTGTTCCCGATAATGGATTGCCATAACCTCACCTCCTTCCGCCACACCCTGGGGCGCTGATTCAGAAGTGTATCTCGCCGCCTCCTCCTGTAGTTCGGCAAATTCATCGAATGCCTTTTCAAATGGCGCGGCCATCACATTCCGCCTCATGAGCGCAATACGATTAACCAAGTCTTCCCTACCCGCTGGTTCCGCAGGGAGATTCTCCAGATCAACTACAATTGAAAAATCGTATCCAGGCTCTGGGGAGACAATGAATGGTCCATATTCCCGTTCGAGGACACTCTGTGCTCCGTACTGCACTAGCTCGCGGAAACATTTGAGGGAGATGGAGATGAGGATTTTGGATTTAGCTTCGGGGGTGGAAATATGGAATGTGACACCGTCGAAATCAGAAACAATTTGGTCAATAGATACGGGAGGCGCTCTATGATCCAGGCATGTTAGCAAATGGTAATTATCGGGTGGGAAGGCTAGGACAAGCGGATAGGCGATGATGTATGCTAGTCAGCGGGGTGGTTCGAGTTGGAACATACCCGGAGAATCGCTCTGTCAGGAGAGATTGGATAAGAACATTTTGGTAATCTAAGAGAAGCATGATGACAGGTTGGGGATCATGACAATCTGCGCAATCAACTACAGTCGTTGGAGTGAACAGAGGTATATATATGTATAGTCCCAGCCGCTGTGCCTGAAAAGAGTTGCCCGCGCCGCAACACGTAGGAAATGGAAAGCGCTGCCATGATGGTCTGTGCTGGGCGCCGTAGCCTCGACGCTAGCCGTTTCATGCGATAAAATAACCGTATCAATACCGAATGCTGCAAAAAAGTTGGAGCCGAAATTTTGTTTGAGCAGCCAGACGGAAAAATGGTCAAATCGTACCTGTGAGTAGAGGATTTGCAATGTCTCTATTTTATTTACGGATTATAGACCACTGATTGTGCTTTTAGGAAATTCGAGCCTTCGAAGACTTTTGGCGTTATCACTGCTGCGTCGTCAAATGCGGTTTGGATACCCGATGAAGATGTCTCTGCCGAAACACGACATACTGGTGCAGGACGAGCAGTTGTCGGAGCAGGAGAGGAGGTGATATGTTGGGATGTGAAGAAGGGTGAATTGCTCAGCAGATGGCGGGATTCGGATTGCAGCGCACAGGTTACGGCTATTTCACAGAGCAAAACAGATCAAGATATCTTCGCGGTTGGGTAAGACTTGAATCGCCTCTCCCAGGTATTATGAACGGGATTTTGACAATATGAGGTAAAATAGGTATGAGGATGGCTCAATAAGATTATGGGATTCGAGACTAGCGACGGTTATGATATCCTTCAATGGCCATAAAACCGCAATTACCCAATTGGCATTTGACGGTGCAGGAGTGCGTTTGGCCAGTGGTTCCAAAGACACCGATATTATAGTGTGGGATTTGATCGCAGAGGTTGGGATTGTCAAACTACGTGGGCACACAGACCAAATCACGTCTGTCAACTTTTTGGACGGATCAAGCATCAGTGACACTGAAGTCCAAAGTAGCAATTCCCAGGACCGCTTTCTCTTGAGTACCGGGAAAGACTCCTTAATCAAAATCTGGGACCTTTCGTCTCAGCACTGCATCGAAACCCATGTAGCGCAAAGCAATGGGGAATGTTGGTCACTTGGGCTTTCACCCGATCAGAGTGGGTGTATTACTGGAGGGAACGATGGCGAACTTCGAGTGTGGTCCATCGATGCAACTGTGATGAATGAAGTAGCAAAAGAAACTGGAGCCGCAGACGGCCGCAAAATCCTTGTGGATAGGGGCAATTTATATCGACAGGGCAAGGACCGAACAATGGGCATCCACTTCCATCCGAGGTTGGATTACGTCGCGGTTCATGGAGCTGAAAAGTCAATCGAGATCTGGAGAATACGGACGGAGGCTGAGATCCAAAAGAGTCTGGCAAGGAAACGGAAACGGAGACGAGAAAAGGCTGGAGAGCAAGGCGCTGGACACGAGTTGGAAAACGGCGCGGATGCTGAAAACCCAGACTCTATCTCTGCAGCCCCAATATCCGAAGTTTTCGTGTCCTATACTATCGTTAGGATACAAGGGAAAATTCGTTCAGCGGATTGGATGGGTGGGAAAGGCCTCAGGATGCTCGCCGCAACAAGTAACAACCAACTTGAAGTGTACGGTGTAGTTGCTGTGGAGAGGCAGAAATCGAAAAGCAGCGAGGATTCAGAATATAACCGCATATTATCGATTGATATGCCGGGTCACCGCACGGACGTTCGATCGCTTGCCCTGAGCTCTGACGATAGGATGCTTTCTTCCGCCTCGAATGGCACTTTGAAGATCTGGAATGTGCGAACTCAAACATGTTTACGAACTCTGGAATGTGGTTACTCATTGTGCTCCGCGTTCCTACCTGGTGACAAAATCGTGGTACTGGGGAATAAGAACGGAGAACTTGAAGTATTCGATATTGCCTCAGCTACATTATTGGATACAATACAAGCGCACGAGGGCCCAGTATGGGCGCTTCATGTTCACCCTGATGGAAAATCTATGGTTACTGGAAGTGCTGATAAAACTGCTAAATTCTGGGAGTTTAAGGTTGTGCAAGAGGCAATTCTGGGAACGAAGCGGACGACTCCTCGCCTTAAACTAGTTCACACGAGGACTCTTAAGGTGAACGATGATATCCTAAGTATTCGCTTCTCTCCTGATGCGCGACTCATTGCTGTAGCGCTATTGGATAACACCGTGAAAGTTTTCTTCGTTGACACTCTGAAGCTCTTCTTGATCCTATACGGCCACAAGCTTCCTGTCCTTAACATGGATATATCTTACGACAGCAAATTAATCGTCACTTGCTCTGCGGATAAGAACGTACGGCTATGGGGCCTGGACTTTGGTGACTGTCACAAGGCTTTCTTCGCGCATCAAGACAGCATCATGGCAGTAGCCTTCATACCGAATAATAACGAGGGCAATGGCCACCACTTCTTCAGCGCCAGCAAGGACCGGGTGATAAAGTATTGGGACGGTGATAAATTCGAGCAAATTCAAAAGCTTGAAGGGCACCATGGCGAGATATGGTCTCTTGCCGTCAGCCATTCTGGAGAATTCATCGTTACTGCAAGCCATGATAAAAGTATCCGAGTATGGGAACAAACTGATGAGCAGATTTTCTTGGAAGAAGAACGGGAAAGGGAATTGGAAGAGCTCTACGACAGCACGTTAGCGACCTCACTGGATAAAGAAGATGAGGACGCAGAAGGGCAGGAAAAAGCAGAGGCAGCGGCTGCTAGCAAACAAACAATTACAACTCTCATGGCTGGTGAGAAGATTGTAGAGGCTCTCGATTTAGGAATCGAAGACCTTGCGCTTATGCGAGAGTGGACGGAGTTGAAATCAACCAATCCCAAAACTGCACCACCATCGCGCAATCCCGTCTATCTAGCCCTTGGCAACATATCCGCAGAACGCCATGTCCTCCAAGTCATACAGAAAATTCCCGCAGCAGCACTCCAAGATGCCCTCCTCGTTCTTCCCTTTTCAAAACTGCCGGCCTTATTCACATTTCTGAATATCTGGGCAAAGAATGCATGGGAAATCCCGCTGACCTGTCGTGTCTTATTCTTCATGCTCAGAACGCATCACCGCCAAATTGTGGCGAGCAAAATGATGAGACCAATGCTTGATGGTATTCGGGGCAACCTGCGGAATGTCCTTGCCAGGCAGAAAGATGAAATGGGATTTAATATTGCAGCCCTCAAGTTCATAGGCAACCAAGTCCGGGAACGTGGCCGTTCAAACTACATTGATGAGAATTTGTGGGAGAAGGAAGAGCAACAGGTAAAAGGCAGCAAGAAGCGGTATTTTGTGAATGTTTCATAAAGGGTATGGTCTATGAAGAGTTGATTTTGTGCAATACTGTTGTTGACTTTCGATGTCTTATCCAACGGCTACATATCTTGGAGTTGAAAGGGGCTTGTCTCTCTGGGAGTATAAGCAGAAATGGTTTCTTCGGGAATTTTGATGGAATAGATTTCAATTAATGCATTTTCTTGTAGAGAATATGTTTATATCATTACTACGACACTCCTGCTCATTCTAAACGAACTAAATAATGGCTCTCCTGTACAATACGGGCTGAGTTCAATCTCCAACGATCAATCCAGCCTGATAGAAATCACTACTAGCATAGCACGCAGACTCAGTTATGAATGCAACCATTCAGTATTATCCCATATAAATACGAGGAATTTATCCAAACTCTTATCAGCAAATATCTCGATTCTACTCACTCAGTACGACACGTCCGTTGGAAGGGGAAGGGGGTCTGGATTCTAAATTGCAAAATATATCAGCCATCTGAGTCCGCAAAACAAAAGCGTGAACAGGGTTATAAAATTGCAGATAAAATTGTTTCACAACAGTACTGCGGAATTCCAGCTCCTAGTTCCTTCTCTGAAGGAAGAAGAGCAAAGAATAGACCACGGCACTGTGCGATAACATGTTTTTATTGCTTCTCCTTTTCTCAGTAGAACCATTCTAAGCACCGACGACATTTAAAAACCGTCCCGCACAGAGCTCAGGTGCCATCCCACAGCAGAGAATCGAAAATTTACAACCTCCGCCTGCCTTCCGATATCAAGAGACATATGACGATGAAAATCGAAAACGGAGAGGTGGAGGAGGAAAATCTCAATCCTTTGCTGGGAATGTAATGCAACTGTCGCACCATGAGGTTTAATAGTGACGGCATGCCATACCTCTTCCGGCTCTTCCTAAAATATATTTGGTTCTTGATTGTATCTCATCATGTAAAGTTGGTTGGTGGGTTGGGAAATACAGGCTCTCAAAGCCAGGGTAAATTGTGCAGACAAGGGATAGTATGAATTGTGTTACTCACATATTAGCTGATAGTTGCCGATAGAAGCGAGTTCCTGTTTTAATTTTCATTTATTTATTTATTTATCTTTCGTGAAGAAACTGTGCTGCCTGTGTGGAAAAATCTTTCAACAAAACCCCCAAAACCAACAAACAATAAAGAAAAAAAATTTCGGGCTCCGTTTTCATTGAAGATCACGTGATGATATTCTGGGTGACGTTTCAAGTTACAGAGGGGAAAGAGGGGAGAGAGAGAGATTGAATTTAATATTCTTGTAGAGAAAGGTAGCTAGCTATATACAGCCTGATAGAATCCAACAATCAAAAGAAGCCCCATGCCGAGACGCCACGCCGAACCCGCAGAACAAAATTTGTTTCAAAATTAGATTCATAATTCACAAATCATTACTGGCAGCTTATGGCAGACTCAGCCATTAAGACGATTGCTTCATTGTCCCACATGCAGAACAAGTCCACCATCGTGTTTCCATGAAAGCACCACAGGAATGACAAACCCATCCCAGGGGCTTCTCCGGAATTTTCTTCTCCAGTGAAAGAAGTGCCTGGATGGCTTTGTTTCGTGGCTTTCGGCCTATTCCACTAGTGGAAGACTGGGGCTCAGTACGAGCACGTTTCACAGATTTCTCAGGCGTTGCTACATGTTTGGCTTGTGGTGGTCGCTCTCGCGTGCAAGCGTCACAGCAGAGAAACGATGGTGGATTCACAAGTGTGCATACTGGGCAAACCCAACTCTCAGAGTCAGGAATATTGTCTTCCGTCATGCCGATAAAGGGTTGGCTAGATGGCTTTTCTCGTCGAGATGAGTCCGTGCTAGGTTTGGTATCCCTGGGGATGGGCGGGGGAGACAAGGATGAGCGTGATCCAGGGGGATTGTTTCCGCTCGGAGGAACATATGAGTGCCCATGTTGCTCTTTTTCTTCCTCTTGAATCAGTTCAATGTACGCTTGTATAATAGCCTGTTCATTCGCATCTTCTTCCTCTGCCTTGGTTTTGAAGCCATTTTTAGATGCCTCGTCCGCCAACTTTCTTCCTTCGACTGTTCCGCTGGCACATCCTTTGGTTACCGTTATTCGTCTTTGGGCGGCATCTGCAATCACTTGTCGGATATCTGTGCCTCGCAAAATAGGAGTACCTCCGAGTTTCCTCCCAGAACCCGCAGTGAGGGTCCGGCGTTTCTCCGCTTCAACACGGGCAATGCGACGAGCTTCATGCATGGGGATCCTTTGGCCACCAAGCCGTTTCCCTTCGGACAAGAAACCTTCACCGGTGTAGCCCTTCAGAGAGAGCTGCATGTGCTCATCACGAAGTTGATTCCATAACGCATGGAACTCCTGGTTGTGGGGGCCATGAACAATATGACATAACCTGAATATGTTAAAAAACTTAATAGACACCATATGCAGGTATTAGTAACTTACTCATGTAGCATAGTATCAAGGACTTGGTCAAGGGGAAGAAATTGACTGTCGTCTGACGGGTACCTCAATCTGAGGCATATTTTCTCGCCGTGATTGATATTTATCCCAAGAAGGCTCCGCTCAGGGTAGAATTCAGCAAGAGTCCCGACCTTCCAGCCCCGTTGGCGCATTATTGGCTTGACGAGAGAAGCGATTTTTCGCAGAGTTGTCAATGCCTCGGCCTCACGCGGCTTGTGTTTGAGATGCTCGAACTCAGAAACCAACGGATCGAATTCCCGCATGGTGCAGTTTCACAGCAAAAGGAAATCTTGGTTACAACAAGTAGCCCAAGTCAAAGGCTCTAAATGAGTATCTAACTTGAGAAAAGCTTGTCTATAATAAAGCAGCAGGGGAAGGTTAATAGATTCTTGAGAACGCACACGTCTATCCATCCAAATGAGGCACAGTGGCTAGGATTTATAATCAACGGATGACAAATGACTCCAAATATGGATAGCCATTTAGAAGAACGCACAAGGTTCTGTTGACTCCCCGCAAGTTGAAATTCCCCTCCGCCTCACAGGGCTAACGGCTGCCTGTCGAATTCGTGGATGAAGCATGGAATCTTTTCGAGTTTGATATCACGTGGAAAGCCGAATGGATTACTAATTCGGAATAATGCTTTTCCTGAGCACTGACATAGCGGAACGAATACATCATCAAGTTCTTCCAAGTTAACTAACCAGTTATCTTGGACAGGAAAAGTACGCAAGTTATATTCGCAACTCATGCCCAACTCATTTCGAGAAATTACCACAGATTCTGAATTATAATGACAAGCGACGACGAGTTCTTTTTTGACTATGTAAGTGATAGCATACCCTTTACACGACATGTGGCAAACGCTAACGCTCTTTTGCCATCCGCAGCTTGCTTCCATCCCGAACAATGTTAAAAAATATTCGTCTCAGGTTGCAGACTCAGTAAATGAACATGTGGATCACCTCGCATTAGCTGTCCGAGATGTGTTGGCTCGCCAGTCATGGCTGCCATCTGTAGTTAAGCCGCTTGGAAAACCCTTGGCGAAATCACCGTCCTCACTCCCTCCTCAATCCACCCTCGATCTGGTACAGGACTGGATATCAAGAAACCGTGCTTGGACAGCAGCTATTGTCGCATTTGTTGGAACTGGAGCTTTCCTGGTCTATGGAAGCAAAAAGCTCAGCGGCAAGAAAAGGAAAGCGCGAAGAGCTGGCAATGGCGCGCGTAAGGAGATCGTGGGTATGTGTCCATTCTCGATAAATTTACAACAAATTTTCTCAGGCAACCAGTACTAATATTTGAATAGTTATTGCGGGCTCTCCACATGAGCCTATGACCAGGTCTGTTGCTAATGATCTTGAACGTCGCGGCTTTATCGTTTTCATTACAGTTGCTTCATCTGAAGAGGAAAATGCAGTTCGAGCAGAGGGTCAAGAAGATATTCGCCCACTGTGGCTCGACTTAACAACCGTAGGGAATAGCCCTGGAATCCAAGCGTTGAATGTTGACTAACGGAACATAGACACTCTCGACACCGTCGGAAATCCATCCTTCTCTCCATACAATTCAATCCTTGATAACTCACCCGCAAACTCTGATGCCTGGAATACAACCACACGTTTGCCAACTAAGCGGCCTGGTTGTCGTACCCTCGCCAAAGTTTCCCACGGGGCCTGTCGCAACAATCCCAGCGTCAAATTGGGTTGATACTATAAATACTCGACTTCTATACCCTATATTAACAACACAGCTTCTCTTGCCGCTTCTTACGTTAAAAAATAACAGCAGTTCGATAGTCTTGCTTTCGCCGTCGATACAGTCTTCGTTGTCTGCGCCTTTCGCAACCCCAGAAGTCACAATAACCCGAGGTTTATCTGGTTTTGCAACTAGCTTACGACAAGAACTCCGACATCTACAACGAGCCCACAACGGCTCTGGTAATAGAATCGAAGTAATCGAGTTAAAACTTGGGAACATTGATTTAGGTCGCCAGTTCCGAAATGACCGGAATCAGAATACAGGAACGGAGGTCCTTACTTGGCAGCCGCAGCACCGGGCTCTGTACGGCTCAACGTACCTGTCCAGTATTGATTACAGAGTTGGAAGATCAGTGGGTGCAGCTTATGGTAGTCCGGCCAGAGACCTGCATTTAGCGATCTTTGATGCCCTCGCCCCGGCCCCCAAGTCGTGGTTGGGCCGGCGCAAACGTAAGCCGCCAACTGTTTATGTTGGCAAAGGTTCCAGAACTTACTCCATCGTCGGGAATATAGTTCCCAGTGGGCTAGTAGGATGGATGCTCGGTCTCCGTTCCAGCCATACGGGTCCCCTGGTAGATCTAAATTGGGATGCCAATAGCAGTGGGACGAGCAGCGAAACAGGATGGGAGAAACTCGCGTAGAGTGTTAAGTGCTCCTTTTTTCCTTAATCAATTTTATCTGTAATTGTACTTACACGATATGCACATATTTCACGTTTTGTTTTGGGTAATTGGCGGAACATGTACTGTACTCTGGACGGCGTTGCGAGGGAAGAATCGTGCATATTAGCGAAATGAATTTGCACCACTGATTCAATACTATATATATATTTACTAGCTCCACATTAGCAACCATTGGCTACCGGTTTTCTCTCTGCTTCTTCAAGGTATAATGAAATAAGGCCACTAAGCGGGAGAGTGTATGGATTGGTGCTAGATAATATTTTGTCTTCCAGTAGAAAATTTACTCATCAATAGTATGGTTTACCATGTTGATGACTTTGAGATCTGTGGATCTATTTTCAAGGTATAAATGACTTCAAAAAATTCGTGCATAAACATCTAACTCTGGAGCAGGACCAACAGGGCAACACATTTCTAGTCGATTACCACCTATTGCACATCTCGACTATGGTTTATCTTTTGCGCTTGTGTGAGGAGGTGAAGGATGCACATGCATGGTGTGTACGGAGTAAGTAATAAGCTAGTTAAAGTTACTAGCAGTTACTATTTAACCTTCCCATGTTCGACCTTCCTTTGATAACTGTGACGGTCTCCCTAAGGCTTTTCTCAACCTACATGCCTCAATAGCATAGAACTATTTGAGTCATGTATTTGACTCGTTCATTATGTCGAATGCTAGGATCAGATGGCTAGGCCGCAATTGGAGGGAACAACATACAAGCAGCATCGCAACAGCCAACTAACATAACTAGAGGGCTGTGCCAGTTACGGACATTGGGGCCTGCTAATTAGGGCTTCAACCGCATCACCGAGTCATTCGCAGCGTCTTCACGGAGCCTCGTTCGGCTGTTTCCAACTCCAAAAGGCAGAATCCTGCAGCAGATACGAAGTGCGAACGATTCCTCGGACTCTTGGGAATGATCATATAAAGCCATCTGCTTTCATCATGGTTGACCATACGTTCAACGATTGCCCTCTTGGGTCATCGTTGTTGTTTTCTCTCGATTTCTCTTCTCTTCCAATGCCATGCGAGCCTGTCTTGCCCGCTCTTTGCTGTCAAGCTGATAGAAATACACAAAAATTCAAATCGTTATTGAAGTCGAGTCAGTATGAAGTGGCTAGAATATGATGGTGCCTTTGTCTTTGGCAGTGGTATCCCCTCTGGCGTCCTTCGATTTGTTGGACATACAGTATTGGGCATCTACATGTCTCTGGCATCTGGTACTTATAAATATGTCAAGGCGCACGCTGCCGTCGTTCAACAGCCGCCCTTCAACCCTGATACACTGTACCTGAGTTATCTTGCTTCGAAATGGGTTCGCACCACATTTTCCTACTACGTTCTTCCCTTTTTGTCTTATGTTTTATTCTCTGCAAGTTTTGTCCTTCTATCTTTCTTAAGGGGACTAATTCGATGTCCTTTCTGTTCTCTATAATAGAGCAAAATTGGATTCTGGTGGAACTTTGCCATTTGGTTACCGACCATTGCCGCGCCGAGCCTTTGTGTCACGATTATCGGGATGTTTGATACCACTATCACGGTCTATTTTGCTCTCGCCACGGTGCGTCAGGGGACGTATATTCCCCATTCTGCTGGGCCATGCAAAAACGCAGATACCTGGCAAGTTCCCACTGCGAACGGCAATGGAAGCTACTTCCATATTCTTGAAACTCTTAATACCTATCCTGATAAGCCTGAAATGCACGTTCCATCTGACAAGATCTGTAAAGATTTTGTATCTCAATGGAGGTTTGGGATTGGATCTCTGTATGTACGACCGCTTCCCTGTTGACCTGCGGAGAATGCCTTTTTTTTTTTTTTTTTTTTTAAAAAAAAAAATTGTTTCAGCAATTAATGGAATTCAGGGTTATATATATTCTAGTTTCATTCTTTAACATCATCGTTAGCATGGCTATCTCGATCAGGGTCGTTCGATCAGATATGCGCCCTGAAAGAAGAAGAAAGGAGCCGTACATCTTTACCGCGCTTAGAGTTTTATCTCTCATCCCATATTTTATCTGTGAAATTGTCGCTACAGTTCCCCGATATTCAATACATTTCTTGCCTAGGCCTGTGCAATCGCAATTACGCTTCCGTCTTCGTTGCATTAACAAAATGAGCCAATTGGTCTACATGCCCGTTCGGGAAGTGCGCCATCAATTTCCTCAATCCTTTACAACATCCAAACGCCATCAGCCTCCAGAACCTAAAGAGGTCCAGTGCAAATCCAAAAACCAAAGGAAACCACTGGCAAGGTTCCTGCATATCGATATTCTGACTCTTGTCGCCCAACACTTGCACTATCAGGACCTAGTAAACTTGAGCTTGACATCAAAGGAAATGCGACAGACGGTTTTCCCAGATGGCCATCTCGGCAGTGAGCGGGGCATCCTTAGGGTATATACCTGTGATAGCGATACAAAAACCGGGTGCTTCTTATGCCGGTTTCCCATATGTGGAGTATGATAAATTCCCTCCCCCTTGCCATCGCAACCCATTTCCCACTATCAGTATACCGCTAACAGGATCCTCTCATAACCCAGTCATGCGGCGAGTCAAGGGCCTTTACCAGACCTCAACTCGACACCCTCCACGAAGAAACCTGCCAGCCCTACTGTTCCTCGTGCTACTACAACAAGATCAGCATCCGTCTAAATGACACCGACAGGTGCTGCAATCGCAATTTTCCACTTACAGGTAACGTTCATGGCTCAAGAGGAAGTTTTGACACAAGCCCGTTCGGAAATAGCTGCCTGTTGTGCAGCATATGCAAAACCCTTCCCGACAGCCAGTGTCTGGCGCAGCTGCGCGAGCGTGAGAAAACCAGAATGAGACGCAAACTGAGGCACAGAAAGCATCGCGATGATTTTGCATGTAGACATTGTTCGAAGGCGTTGCCATCTTGGGGTCCGAGGTGGTGGGTTTGTGAAGCCTGTGGTCGTGAGTGCACTGACACTTTACATCCACCCTGGGGCTTCAGGGCTCACCAGCAGTGTGCTGTTGCGGTATGAATGGGGTTGCGTTATTGGGAGTTTTGGAAAATGACTTGGCTCTTTCTCCTCTTTTTTTTTCAACGTGGTATTTGGGTGGCGTTTCGAATGTCAATTTTGTTTCCCTCTCTTCTCATCTCATTACTTGATTTTGCGCGTGCCATGAAAAGAGATGCAAACAAGCGCATATATATAACGAAATACATGTAAATTCGGCAGCATCATTACATCCATCCATTAGCCATAAATCCAGGAGCCAGAACCGATTGTATCGTCTTTGAAAATCATTAAAAATATATATATAATATAATAATAAATGGCCTGGGAGAACGGAAAATTAATAACAAAAGGAACGATGTCAACACTTCCCGTCGTCATCACTTGGTCTCTTCAACACTAGCGTCAAGGACGTCTTGAGCGACCTCGGTATCTGGGTCACTGCCCTCACGCGCTGCATTCGAATGATCAGGATCAGTCTTGGCGTATTTCGTCTTTGAGCCCACCAGCCGCTTCCTAATGAAACTGATGCCCCATACCAACGCGAAGGTGAGAACGAGGACTGCGGCGATAATGGCGAGGTAGCTTGCCACACTGGCCCCGTGTCTGCCAGGGCGAGGCCTGAGGAATGGGTATACCCAGAAACCTTGGGTTGCGTGGGTGATGTAAGCAATACCCAAGTAGAGGAGAAGGATGACGGCCAGCAACGCAAGATGGAACACTGGCGGTGGACGTGCCGTTGAGAAGATAATCTCAAATAGAGCGAAGAAGGGTGGGAGAGCATGTTTGGAGATCTGCGGCGGGAATATTAGAATAGGTAGAGTACATTCACATATGGTGTTAGGGAAAAAGAGAGGGAGGGGGGGGGGAAAGGGGGAAGTTGGGATGGGAGATCTTTACATTTTCCCACACCTCAAATCTGAGTAAGATTCTACTCCTGCCAAATAATACCGACCAATATATCGCCGAGACCACGAAAGGGTAGCACACAACAGTGGTGTAATACAGGCTATGCAAGGAGCGTAGCCATCGGGGCCACTTGTCGAAGAGCACAGACCGTCCTTTAAAGGCATAGAGGAGCGAATGGACGCCAGAAACGAGGAAGTACCACTGAACACCACTGAACGCCAGGGAGGTGAAATAACTGAAGGATTGCCTGTTAAGGAACCCTCTACCCATGGAGCTCTCCAATGCGAATACAATTATGAGGACCAACAGGCAGTATAAAAAGATGATCAGACGTAGCACTCCGAAGACAAGTGGGGAGAATAACCAGGAGGTTTCAAAGTGGTGCAGTTTGTCATGGGCTGGGTCTGCGCCCATGAGAACGTTCATGGACTGCATGCTGCACACTGGTTATCTTGTATGTATATTGGTCCTAATAGTCTAGTTGTTGGCAATTATATATATAACGAGTTATGCGCTCTGATTGTCCAGGTTGATCGGTGGCTCTTTGTATAGGGGCGAGGTTGCAAAAGACAGGGGAAGGGAGATTTCGTGGCAGTATCCCACGGTTTTAAAGCCTATTGGAAGGTGGTAAATCTGGTGAAAAAGAGATGAGCTGTGCCATGGTTCAGCTGTCAACTCTCAAAACAAAAGGGTCAAGTCCCAATCTAGGGTTGGAATGACTACGTGGTAACTTCGTGCCATTCGACAGAAGAGGGTGGAAACGATTTCCCCACCGCCACGCCCGCGAAACGCGCAGGCTAAAGGCGGGGAGCGCTTATTAGTAACCCGGCGAGCCATTTGCGTTTTAACGTCGTGGCTTGGCAGCATTTGATCTGCTGATGCTCCACAAACCTTGATCTTTCTGACGCCACCCCCGGACTTTCATCGTGATTCCACAACAACAGGGTCTGCGATGACAGTTCGTATACTACGACGTTCTGTCCTTCAGCATCCCCCAACTGCCCTCCGCTCATTCGCTCATCATTCATCTGACCTTCTGCTCCAGTTTTAGACGGCTATCTCCAGCTCTGCCAACATTTGTACGTAGTTAATTGCCTGGCTTCAATCCGGCGGCGAACTTAGTCTCCTTGTTGTGGAGTACATTGTTTCATCATCGCGCATGAGAATTTCTGGTGCGCGCGTCAACGGGCCTTCGAAATAATAGTCTTCAAAGCGGAGCTGCTGGATCTTCAGTTTATTCCATAAATTCCATAACCCTGAGCGAGCTTCGAGAAGACTGATGGGGAGTTGTGAACTTGTTATGGAGCAACTGGCCGGGGCAATTCTCCATGACATTTTCAGACCCCAGATTGGGAGAGACTCCGGGAGATGCCGAACATTCCATAACTAGTACAAGTCACACCACCTGTGATAATCAAGGTCATTGGCTTGTGAAGACTTCATTTGGAAAGGAAGATGCTCTCTGTTATAATGACCTTCTCACGGAGAAACATTTATGGTCGATACGGATACTCTGGAAGTGGCTGCAAATGCATAACTGGGAGTAGTTAGATTCTCTATGCCCCAGAAATTTGAGGCATCCCTGGGCCATGCCTTCTACTTGCATGGCTTCCGGGAAATACTGGAACATTTGAAGCGCGCAGGCTCGAAAGATTTCCATCATTTTATATTCTTATAGATAAAGCGTTTCGGCTATATTTCACACGTACTGTACATGGTACTCTTCTGCCGCTTGATTGTGAACGTTCAACCAAGGGCAGGCATAGCAATTGTTGGCCAGAGTGTTGCTTTCACTCTAAGGTGGTGGATGGATTCTAAATCAAGGGTTCACCATGGTTGCCATTCTCTCATTGATATCATGCTTCTATCCGACTCTTGGGAAACATCATACTGGTTAACCGATTATCGTTTTGAGTATTTCAGTGTATATGCGCCCAGGCCGAGTAGCTGATTTAAACTCCTGCGTATATAAAATGGCCGTACTGGTTATGAGGCAATTGGACTCGCTGATGCTCGTTGCATGAACTTTAGGTTTAAGGGGGGACAAAGTCACTCTGATGAATTTGAAATAGAAAAGCAGCAGGTAGATAGGTTTTTTGCAAACAAGAAATATACCCCAGAGTAAGTGCCAGCGCAGAGGGGGTGTGTGTCGGGAAAGTATAGTACATATGTATTCCACATGCTGTCATCAAAAACGCAGAGCTACATCCACGATGTCACCAGGAAGATGGTGTGCCGCGACCCCAGAAGGGCCTAAGAAAGAAGAAGGGTGCAAAGGCACAGGAAAGAATGAAGCTTCATCGGTCTGTACTAGAGACTAATAATAAATAACACTAACGAACATGACCATGAACAAAAAAAGATATCATGCCGATACCTATCAATTGGACAGGCTTGCTGACAGGGTGCTCATCCCTCCCGATCTCGTCATTGGCTATTCGAAATGTTTCGGTGCGGAACCAACAACCACAACAGTTAGGGCCACGATCGCGAGTTGGAAACGGCTCACGGATAAGGTGGATACGGAACAGCATATTCCAAGGTGGGCTGAGATGCACGCATGACACGGCTTGGGGAGATACAGGGAGCAAAGAAGGAATGAAAGTGGTGGGGGTGAAGCGGTGAGGGATGGGGAGATCTGTCTGTTTATTTCGCCAACGTGCTAACAACATGGGCACCTGGATACAGTGCTATATTCATCACCCTCTCGCAACCAGGCCCAGAGATAATTGAGTCCCAAAATCAGCCTTTGCCATTTGTAACTTTGCGGTGACGCTGGTCAAGAAGGTTGCTGAGGGAGGCCCGCATATCTTCGACGGGGTGAGAATCTGGATTTGATCGGTTCCACCACCAGCTCTTGGATTCTCATGTGTTTTTGCGGGCTTTTTACTTCTCTGAATAGCCGCGCCAATCTAACAGAGACGAACCAAGGCCGATATGACATTGAATTGAAGTGGGTATCACAAGGGGACGCAAGCGGAGGGAATCCATGCCAGATCACGAAGCTTGTAGCGATTATGGCGTGGGTTGAAGGGAATGTGAAATTGTTGCCGTTTGAGGAGGAGGGAGGATCAAAGAGAGGACGGGGTAGAAACATGTAGATGCGTATATTTATGAAGCCTCTGGTTCATACGCTTGAGTTTGTCGTCCGAAGGGAAACAGACCCAAGTATGTTTTGCAATTATATTAAATCAATTTTAAAAAATAAGACTTCTCTCTGATCAGAAACAACAATTGCTATCTATCAAAGGCACTTCTTATTTTCCAGACAGGGAAATTAGGGGGGACAGTTCCTGCAGTCGACAGCGTGACAGATCAATGTGCATGCCACCAAATGCACGCGTTGAAACTGCCGGGGACATTACCATGTTCCTGCAGACAACCCCCCGAGAAGATCTATCACAATTCATATGCAAAGCAACTAGCATTTTGTGTGTGTGTGTGCAGAAACAGTGATAGGTTGGCAAAGGCATAATATTTCTCAGAAGCCAATGTGAACCGACCGGAAGGAACACACAGTCCACCAACTGTTAACTAACTGTATGATTCTCCGTCTGGTGTTTATTTACGTCGCGTATCGCCAACCACGATGACTGAGTGCCTAAATTTGGATCTGACATCATCGAGGAATAACAAGCTTAAGTGGTGGGGCGGATCGAGGAACAAACCCACCGGGGTAGATTGCATTTTTTTCCCTGCGTATTTGCTCCATAACTAACGACGAGTCAGTTTGGTGATACACATGCACCACCTTCAGGGGCTTGTTGGGGGTTCAACCATTCTCAGGTCCAAGACCATAACAACTTCGACATGGCTTGAGCAACGCGGTCGAATGGGCTCTCGACTGTTATTTGCTGGGCCAAGGAACTGGGCTCAGAAATATGTTGGAAAACCGCGGCAAGATTATCTTGCAACCAAGGTTGCAAAAGGGGTTCTGCACGAGCTTAGTCCATTCCTGGCGCCTGGCAGCCAAACAAGGTTGTATTATGATACCATCAACCGTTAGAAATGGGAAATCGTAAAATTAAACAACAATAATAAACCCGTCATTCGAAGCGTTGAAGAGAGGGAGAGGAAAAACCAAAATCAATAAATAAACAACAAAATAACCTGATGAATGCGTCCGTCCGGGTGGGCCCCTGCTCTTGGTTTGATTAATTAAAGGCGGGCTGGGCGGCGTTGGCTGATCCTGGCCGGAACTCTTCCTCCTCCTCTGAGGATCTGACACGCTTGGTTGGTTTCCCATCCCTCATCCAACCCCTTCATCCGTCGTCCACCTCGCCTTTCGTATCGCCTTTCGAGTTACAAGCTACTGACCGATACAGTCCTCACCGTCCTAGTCATCTCTCCGCCACCGTCTCATCCTGGGGGTTTCCATTCTTTGTTTCAAAGTTCTGGGCGCTGACTTCCGTCCCCCTTTAAAATACCCACCAACCAACACCCCCAACCATCGCGAGAGTCGCCACGCCCATCGAAGGGGACCATCCCTCTTGCGCACATATAGATTTATCTTTCCTGCCAGTATCTATTTCTCCAGATGGTACCAGGGCAGAATCATCCCCAATAACCCGATGTGGTTGAAGAAGTCGAAGATCAACCACTTGCCCCAGAGTCGCTGTTTGGCGCCCCGTATTTCGACAACCTCTCAATCAACTGTCTCTATAGCCTCGCAGATTATCGTTCATTGGGTCGTCCGTTAGGACAAACCTCTGATTCCGCGACTACTATTTAATCCTTCAACATAGACGCTCGTTACCGACCATGACCCGCAATGGCCAATCTGATTCCCAGTACAATCTGGAAAAACCTCAGTCGCGAAACCTCTCACCCTCCTCCCGCATCTCGCATTTCGACGGAGAAGTAGCTCCTGTCCTGTCGCCTCTCGATGCATTCGCCTTGCAAGGACGGCTTTTGGCCAAACAGCTCGATGAATCAAAGAATGGGGGAAAGCGCATGAGCCGGCTCCCCCCCGCAAGCGTTGCCAGGTCCTTATCCCAACCAAGGCCTGGCTACTTCGGATCACATTCGCCGGGCGAGCCGAGTAACAAGACACCTGTCAGCCCATCAGGTGGGAGTTATGGTCGCAATGGAGAAGTTGAGGAACCTACCTTCAGGCCAAAATCACAGCACCCGATGCTGAATCGAATGTCGGAAGACCTAGAAAGTGACAACGACCACAATGCTGCAGAGGTGGCCCCAGAAGTTCCACCAATTCCACCCAGTGCTTTTGGAGATGTCCCCCGCGCAGAGTCACCCGAGGACGCATCATGGTTCCATTCAGACGGAGAGGGCGAACAAGAAGCCCCGGGAAAGACATCCCAGAACTGTTATTATGCTTCAGCAGCCACCCGGGTGCGGGAGCCGCCTGAAAGTTCTGCTACAAACCGGAATACCTCGAATACCCTCGCACCTCCTATTTCCTCCGCGAAACGGACAGCAGGGAGTCCGGGACTTACTCAGCACGAAAGCTCTGACGACGATTACTTCACCAGTTCGACGGCAGGGTCAACCTTCTCGAAACCGAGAAAGCTATCTTCAAGCAGCGGCATATCGATGCCTCAATCTCCAATGGCGCATTTCACCCGAACCCATCCTCGATCGCCGTCCCCGACTTCCGAAAATTCCCCCATGCCAACCCCACTTCACCGTCCATCTTTCAACTTTTCACGGCCGTTAAGCAGATCTAGCACTTCTATTTCAATTTCCTCCCCTTCACTCTCCGGACCTGAACAACCAGATGAATATCAATCGAGGACTTTGAAGAGGGGAAATCGCCCATCTCCAATTACTGTGCCAGAGTCTCCTGATTCTAGTGCGAAGGTGGACGATGCACAAACTTCCGCTCCGACATCTTATATCTACGCGAAGTACGCTCTTCCCCGCGGGAGATCTGTCTCGCGCGATTCACTCGTGTTTACTGGTCTTAAAACTCCCCATTTCGAATGGAACGAGCCACTCTTCGAAAGTTCCCCTTCCCCAAGTGCTCCTGAGAAGGAGACATTGGAGCAGGAACCCTCATCGCCGGCCGCGACTCATGCTCATCCTCCTGCTACGCCAGCGCTATCGGTCCAGGAATCGCCGTTAAAACCGAAGACCCCTATACAATCGGAACCAATCTCTAAATACCCAAGCTCACCGAAAAATAAGCCCGCTCCACGGAAAAGCTCAGGCAAGCTTGTCAAGCGGCCCGATAGAACACCCCCCAAAAGACATTCTTTTGACCAAGGAACCCGAAAGACTGTGGGCTTGGTAAAATCTAATTCGAGTAGCAGACTCTCTGTCGCTCCCAGATCGGAGGACCAAGATGACTCCCTAACGATATCTACCGACTCCAATGCCACACTTCGACCCCACACCAGCCGTAGCGGTGGACCTCCACCTGATACTATTTTATCCGCTGAAGACCATGTTGCGAAAGGCATACAATGCCATGAAAACGGTTCCCTAAACGAGTCTACGTATCACCTCCGAATCGCAGCCATGCAAAATGAGCCGACGGGTATGCTTCTATACGCTCTCGCCTGTCGCCATGGATGGGGCATGAGGCCCAACCAACGGGAGGGTGTTCAATGGCTTCGCAAAGCAGCCGATTCTGCTATTCTGGATGCTACCAACTCTCAGTCTCGTGGGAGGAATATCCAGGAGAACAAGGCCCGCCAGGCGCAATTTGCGCTCAGCATTTATGAATTGGGTGTGAGCCATCTAAATGGATGGGGGATAGAACAAGATAAGGCGCTCGCTCTGCGCTGCTTCGAAATAGCGGGCCATTGGGGAGATGTGGATGCCCTTGCGGAAGCCGGCTTTTGTTATGTCGAAGGTCTAGGTTGCAAAAAGGACCTGAAGAAAGCGGCCAAATATTATCGAATGGCGGAAAGTAAGGGCATGAGCATGGTTGGGAATAGTTGGTAAGTTTTTGCTTCTTTTTGTTGCCTTTACTTTATTTTTTTTTAGTTTTTATTTAATGCATCTAGCTGTTTTTCTAGATGTAGAATCAGTCATTTGGCTCACATAAAAGTTTTAGGATATACAAACCCAAGTACATGTCCGATGATGACACGCTGCCACCGACACCAAGTCTCAACTCCCCCGCGCCTGGCCAGTTACGCACCAAATCACGCGCTCGAGGTATCTTCGGTCGCAAGAAATCCACTGCTACAAATGGCGCTCATGACGACTTTTGAAAGATACCCCGAAATATCATAGTTCTACATATCTAATTCCTCGTTCTCTTTCGCACGTACTCTCACCATCTCAATCTATTGTTTGCTGGTCAACGGCGTTTATAATAAGGATACCTTATATTACTACTATTTACTCCTTTAGCTTCGTCTCTTAAATTTTCCTTCTTTATTCTTTCTTTCTTCTTTTATTTATTAACTTTTTTTTATTATTATTTTTGACCCATTACTTACCTCCCTTTTTAGTTTTTATTTATTTTCTTTTACATATCTTTACTTCGTTGCATATATTATACACTAATTTTATTCCCCCTGCTGTTTTGTTTTATACTGCTACGCCTTTAGTACATATATATGCAAGCTTTTGTTATCGCCGCGCCGATGAAGGGGTGAACGGCAAACTGGCCCGCGTTATTTTGGAGCTCTCTCTTTTCCATGGTTCTTCCAGCCCACGCGCCAGGCGCCGTTACATGCTTGAACCAGATGTGTGCATATATTATATTCTTAGCCTTTTATTTTTCTTATTGTCTTATTTTCTTATTTTCCTATTCTCCTGCCAACGATATTAATTGCTGTGCTTCAGAGTCACCCATCTTTACTCAGCCGCACGGATGAAGCTGAAAGGAAATATATACAGGAGTCCGTATATCTCTCTATGTATATGAATTGGTATTTCTCATCCAGCTTGTTAATAGTTTCGATACTATGCTAGCTGTTTATGGTGTTGAATATATTTCTTTTCCCTTTTACTGTTGTCGCTGGAGGCTGTCATGGCATTGGAAATACCATTGATCACGTGGATATAAACGGGCGCACGAAGCATTCCAAGGTTATTACCTGGTATACTACATTGTTATCGTCGCCCTGGGAGAAAATGAAGGACAATAAAGTAATTAAGTAATTATTATTATTACACTGTAGTCCGTCTACACGAATATATTCTTAGATAGGGTGCCGGTTTGCAGGGGCATCAAAAGAAGGAAAAAAAAAAAAAAAAAAAAAACCTTTGTGTCTGTAGTAGTTTGGTCGATATATCCACAAGACTCCATACTTCGGCCAAAAAGTTGTTTTTTATTCTTATTATGTGTCTCCCATTCTCAGTTCAACATGTGAATTCGAACATTCCTGGCAATTCATCAATGCTACCCACTTGAAATTAAGGTACTGCTAATCCTCCCCTCTTTTTTTTCTTTTTTTTTTCTTTTTTTTTTCTTTTTTTTTTCTTTTTTGCCCCTCTCAGAGTCAGAGAAGCAAAAATGTCCACTTTTTTGTACCGGCATAACAGCTCAATTTCGGTGCAGAGTTTTAGAGTTTTAGTTAGAGATGGAAAAGCATACTGCCGGGCAGTAAGACAACAAAAAAGCCACACTTGTTAAAATTCCCCGGCGCAGACGGGCCTCCCGAAGCTTTTTTGCAGTGTGGCATGTTTGCAATAGGTACTTCGTCAGCCCATGCTGGAATGAAGTAGTTTCCAGCAGCTCAGGCAGGGTAGGGCGTCTGATCGATCTCTGACGAGAGATCTGAGGGGGGAGCAGATCCCTTCGATCATATTCTAATTAGAACAGGGCTGATAATCGGATCAGGTCAGCGAAAAAAAAAAAAAAAAAAAAAAAGCCATGCCGGATGGATTTTGTCTCATGTCAGAGGGCTGAAACGTCAGGGCAACCTGGTGTGGTTTGGATGGCATATTTTTATACAGTTATAGTTATAGATTTTTCATCTGTTTCTGCCCTTTTGGCGCACCTTGAGTTTAAAAATTCAACGACGCCACGCATCAAGTGGCATCAACCACCGGTGCAACCACAACCCTGAATATCGGATATGCCGAAAGTGAGATTTAGCTTGGTTGTCAAAACAGCAGCCAACCACGCCTAGCTGTGGGGTTGGAGCAACTTTAGGGGAGTTTGATTCTTGTCAGGCTGTGCTCGGAGGCGTATGGCTGCCCGCTAAGTAGCTAGCCTGCAAACTCAAGCACAAAGAAGGGACTTTTTTGCCGGAGGCGATGTCTTCTTGTTTGTGCGTTAGTAAATTAAACTCAATCCAGAGATGCTGCCAGATAAAGTTGATCCAAGTACCTGGGAATGTGCCACGGTCAAAACGAGTTGCTTCTCCAGACCTCCCAATGGTTGAAATGGAACAAAACTCCAATCAATAAATACAATAATCGCGAGGGCTACTTGGTGTTCGGGTACCGGGTACATCCCTCGGTGATTCTGTAGGGCATTGGCCCCGGGGTCAGCTGCCACCAACCGGACTCCTGAGGGCAAGTCTTGCCCAGGCTCAAGCCCCGCCCGGGGTCTGGGCTCGTTGCTTACAGGGTGATGTGATGGTACCAGGTACTTGCACCGATTGACGATACTGATCCATAGACGCTGATCAGGGCCTCGCCAGCCGAGATGTCTTCTGTTGTTCTCCTCCGTAATTTCACGGCGTTTTACTCCTGGGACTGCTGTCTGCAGGGCTATTCCTCGCATTCTTCAATGTTGAAACCTCGTTAGAATCATCGGGAGGAAGGTTTTCTCAGATCATTATGCTGCCCTTCCTCCTCCCTCCAACAACAGCCAGAGGTAGTTCATCAGTTTAACAATCGCATCCACCTCCCGCTAATTCTGGCCTTGTTTTGTGGTTCGCCGTATCCACCAGCAGCGGACTAGTCGCGACGACGAACTACGCAGTAGCATCACCAAAGCAGCATCCCATCATGGTCGATTTTGGTGCCGCTGAACCGCCGCGGTGATATGCCCGTCGTTTTGCCCCCCGTCGAGCAGCATGTGACGGTTTCTGCTCTCTGTCTCCAGGAAATAAATAATCGCGAATATATATTCCCACCAACTATCGCAATCGCCTCTCCTCTGGCTAAACTGCTGTGGAGAAGTTCGTGCGCGGATCCTCTCTCCCATTCTTCGAACCATTTTTGGGCCAGAATCCAAGGTTTCCCCTTTCGCCTTGACTGTTTGGTTGTGTCCGCGTTTAAATTGCAGTGACTTTTTTTAACCATTTCCTCTGTCGCCTCCAACTCTCCGGGA
>NW_025544801.1:1982954-2144729 GCF_000150115.1 Histoplasma capsulatum G186AR
TTCTTTTTTTCTTTTTTTTTTGTCGTTTCTGTGCAATCTTTCGGGGGGGTTGATCCGCGCGACGCTCAAATTCTAGCAGGGGTAGGTTTATCCTCTTGCATGGAAATTACCTTGCTGTCGCGTGCTTCGCGATTGCTTCTGCGGCGTGTTGCAGAAAAAAAAACCCCTTCCACTGCAGAGAAAACGATCATGCTGTCCTTCTTCCTCCATGTGCGTAATGTGATGCGCATGCGCATCCGTTGGATGTCACACCCGCGATTCTGCTGCGTGTTTCATGCTTCCTTCTCACCTCCATACGCATGGCAGATACATATCGCATGAATCAATTGACCCTTTTTTTTCTTTTCTCTCTTCATGTCTTTTCCATTTACTTTGGTTTTTTATTCGATGATATGCTAACAAAGCGAATACAATGAATGCATCCAGAGCCACCCTTAATATACCCTTTTCCCCTTAAACTTCCTAGCGAGCCACTCAGGACATATACCAAAAGATGTCGGACAAGGTTGAGGCTGGCCCCGTCGAGGTGGCGCCCAAGCCCTCCTTTGGCGCCCGCCTCAAAGCCAATTTCAAGAGATTTTGGTGGCTATATCTGGGTATCTTCATTGCCGTTGTGCTTGTTGTCGTCTTGCCTGTGTAAGCATATTTTTTTTACGCCACTTCACCTTTTAACCCTCCTCTTCGGAGCAGTAATGGAGCTGGGTCAATTTTGATCTCCGCTATGCGCTTGTTGAATGTGGTCCCCACATGAACTGTGCTCATGTAAATAGCCGTGTGGGACAATCTCAACATGTCTAGCGGAATTGGGCAAGGAACTTTTCGAGATGACATGAAACTAACCTTTTGGCAAGCATCTACGTCGGCTACCCCCACATCGCCCAACGCGACGTGAACAGATCCACCCTCACCATCGACTCCATGGAAATCACCGACCCATCCCCAGAGTCCCTCGCTATCAAGATTGAGCAGACTATCGGCTCCAAGTCCAATTTCCACCCCCAGCTCGATGCCTTCAACGCCACCGTCACCATTGCAGGGAACAAGAGTCCCTTCGTCACTCTTCAAGTCCCACCCGTCAAGGCTGTCGATGGCGCCAAGAGCACAATTAACCAGCGCGTCGCCCCTAATATGGATGCGTTCACCGACTATGCCATTCTGGTTATGAAGTCGGAGAAACTCGAGCTTGAGATTGATGGCAAGACGGGGTTGAGGGAGGGCTCTCTGCCGAAGACGACTGTAGATTATAATAAGGTTATTACCATGAAGGGTACGTACCGTATTGCTGTTGCTGTTGTATTAAAACATCGGAGGACCGCTGACGACTAAACTGCGGCGATTCCCCCTTCTCCCCTGCCTGAACAGGCCTCAATTCCCTCAAAGGCTTCGAAGTGAAAAACTTCAGTCTCGCATCCAACCAAACAGACGGAAGCAACATGCTCGGTGAAGTTTTCATTCCCAACCCCAGCGTCTTAACCCTCACCTTGGTAAGTCTATCTCTCGGCAACGGGCCCCATCCAAAACCAAACCTCCCCTAATATATATATATATATATATACTGTACTATGCCATAAGTATTAGCAAAACCCCACTACTTTCTGCAACCAAAAGGCACCATGATTGTGGTGGGGGTTGCCCAAATATTTATGGCCTGGCACTGTATATTATAAATTATAACACATAAAACACAAACCCCTCCACCTAACATAAACATCCCCATCACCAGGGCGACGTCACCCTCGACCTCTCCGTCGATGGCCAAAAAATCGGCACTGCCAAGCTGCCCTCCCTCGTCATCCGCCCGGGCGACAACAACGCCAAGATGCGCTCGACCATCGACCTGGCGAAGGTCTTCCCCTTCGTCAGCGGCAAGGACGCCAAGTACAAGAAGGGCGTCATCCCCCTGACCATCGTGGGTAAGTCGGCTGTGTATGGCGGGAAGGAACTGCCTTATTTCTCAGCCGCGTTGGCGTCGAATACGCTGGAGATCGAGCTAGATTTGCGGCCGCTGTTGGGCTCAGGGGGTGGGAAGTAAGGAGGTGGGTAGGGATAGGAGAGGTAACGAATGGGTAATGGAATGGTGGTTAAGTTTTTATGTCATGTTCTTTTTATATTTCCTTCTTTTTTTTTCTTTTTTTTTCCCCTCCTATCCGCCGGGGGGTGTGGCGTGGGTATGTATGATTTCTCTTTTTTATCTTGCATGTTAATGTCTGTGTGCGTATATATATATACATCACCAATATTCGTGTGGATATTAGTGTCGCCACCGGGGCCCCTTCCCCCATCCTGCAGTATATATATACCATTTTCCTACCACTACGATTAATATTAGTCTGATACTCTGGAAATGAATGATACCCCATTTCTGCATTTTCTGGTCTAGTTCGCCCCCCTTCCCCCCCCTATTTTTTTTGTTTGCTTTTGTTGTTTGGCTGTAAATACAAATATGAATGAGTGATATCTCAGGTCTTTTTTATTCCCCCCCGCCCACCTATCTCTCCTTATGGGCTTGGGTTCCTTTTGATGATGATTCTCATCAACCTTTCTTTGCCCTTTCCTGAAAATAAATAAGTATAATCGTCCTCTCCGTATAGTGTAGTTAGAGAATAAACAGATAGTGGAATGCAAGCGAGACGGAGCTCCGTATTATTTCTTGTTTGTTATTCTGTACTTCCCCCCCTCCTCCCCCAACTGTTCTTTTCGACTCTTCCCAAATGCCATAAAAATAACGAGCATAAGCACATTAGCACCCCAACCCCACCCTTTAATAAACAGGACCATCTACAACTTTTACTGCTTCGGGATATGTCATCCTCCTCCTCTTCTCCTCTTCCCCCCCGCCCCGCCATTGGACGTCGACATCATCCACGAATGCAACGCACGATACCCAGTGGCGACCAGACTCCGCTCCGTTCCCACCTCCGCATCCGCCGCAAGATGCCAATAAAAAAGCCCCCCCAGCTCATACTCCGATACAAACTGTGCCTTCTGCATCACCGTCCTGGGCGAATCGTACGAAATGAAGCCAGCCGCGGGCCCTTCACCACCACCACCACCACCACCACCACCACTGCTGCTGCTGCTGCCGCCGCCGCCGCCGCCGAAATCAACACAATACGCCGCACAAAACACGGCATCGTGCACCTCCTCCGTCCCCGGCAGCGGTAGCTCACGGTAATCAAACACCTTTTCCCCTCCCGCCGTCCCCCGCTCATACGGCTGATTAATCCCATTCGCACCCGGAAACGCACGGCCATAGACGGGGATCCCCAGGAGGATTTTACCAGCCGGTACGCCCCAGCTTAGCAGATAGGCGACCCCTGAGGAACCCGACGTGGTGGCACTCGTCGTCGTCGCCGCCGTCGCTTCCAAGGTTGCTTTTTGCGGGTCCGGCGGCGCGTAGAGTTGGGCGTGGTGCCCACTGAGGGGCATCCAGGGGCCGGAGAAGTCGTATGTCATGAGGTTTATGAGGTCGACGTAGAGGTGGGCTTCGACGAGGTTTATTTTGCTCAGGACCCATTCGCCGGCGGAGAGGGCGGTGGTGAGGAGGTAGGCTGGGCTTGGGAATCGTTCACGTAGCCGGTAGAGTAGGGTGTTGTAGTCGTACCCCTGTTCTAGTGTTTCGGGGTGTTCCCAGTTTACTGTGTAAGAGGTTTGTTAGATCGGCTTTTTTTGGAGGGGGGAGAGATAAGGGGGGTTAGTTACGCACTGTCAAGCCCATCAAGTTGAAATTTATGCATCAGGTCTGCGGCGCTTGACAGAAATCTTTCGACTGCTACTGGGCTCGCCGCGACAGCAGCGAAATTCCTGCTGCCTACGATATCGCCTCCGTTACCCCCACCCCCAATTGAAAGAAGCACTTTTACCTTGGAGTCGCGCTTTCGGTGGACGAGTGCCCGAAGATATCCCTCGGTGCCATCAACTGGCTGGCGTTCGTCCACCCATTCGTTGCTAAGCTGGTGGGAATCGTTAGTTATGTATTTCCGTTTAAAATAAGGATGTATGTATAGGGCGATGGGTTGGGCACACCAACATAGACGGTGCCGTCCTCTCTCACCCTGCCAACTCAAAAGCATCCAGTAAGCTATCTTGCATTTCACAATTTTTTTTGTTGGTTTTTAGCAGCCAAGGGAGGGAAGGACTTATGGGGACAATCTTCTCCGTTTTTTCCCTTCATACCAGGCAAATGCATAGAATATATGGGAAATATAACCTAGATTCAATGACGAGGGAGGCGGCATGTCATTCGCCCGCCAATTAGCGTAGTAAACGGCATTCCAGTGCATCGGAATTCCAGAGCCGGATCTATGCACCGAGTTCTGCGAGGGGAGTTCGTTGGAACCCAGACCCACGGAGGGAGATCTCTGGAAAGGATACATCAGGAGTTATCAACCTGAGCTATGCACTTCAGGTCCCTGGTTGAACGACTAGTTGTATTCTAGAAAGTTGAAGTGTCTATTGGTGCGATAGCAAAGAAGCAGTGATTAGGCAAGAAACAGTGTTGGTTCTTGAGTCTCGGGCGGATTGGCGTTGGAGGTTCGAAAACTGAGAAATCGCAGGGGCGGTGCAAGCAGTAAACCTGGGTATATATGGGGATATATATATGTATAGAAAGAGCGAGAAAGAGCGAGGGCAGTTAAGAAACAGCAGGTTGGCTTTTAGCCCTTACGGAAATGACGAGGGCTAAATGGCAATAATGAAAGTGAAAGGGCCGGAACCGTTTTCATTGCTGATAGTAGTCAATAAGTTCGATGTGAGTCTCAGCGCATGAGCGAATGTGGATCACGACACAGCGATTCGCTTCTAGGCTATTTTACTCCAGAAACTTTTAGGAGAAGCGGGTATCTGCTGTAGTGGCGATTATCTTCCACCAACCTTGGAGATCCTGAGGATTGTGGGTATTTTCTTCGGGGTTTTCCCCCTTCCCATATATAATCATCCTTCAAGGGCCCACGAGGCTAGTCAAAAGCTTTCAATATGGCCATGGCAGAATGACAAGCTCTCAGCTATGGGAGATTTAGGCGCCTAAATATGTGGATCCCGAGTTAGTTAAATAGTGCAGAGCAGATCCGGGGTCAAAACATAGTTTTGGATGCAGGAATAAGCAAAGAAGTGGAGGTGGGCCATCGTTTTTCCGACATAAAATCCCTTGAATGACTGAACCAAAAAACCAGCGTCCGGATTAGCTTCTTCTTGACACCACCCAAACGACGAGCATGGGTGGCTCGATGCAAGTGTGCGGTAAGAATCGCACGGATTCCTGCATGATCTATGCTGGCTGTATAGGCGGAAGGGGAGGTGGGCTACGGGAATGAAAAGGAGAGTGCAGCAGCCATGACAACGGAGAGCTTGCACATTTTCACGATCCTGCCCGCTGGATTGCATAGCCTTGTGTCTTGGTCTATGTGACTTGCTAATTATGTGCGTCAGGGCTATAGCGGGCCTTTCTATTGCATCGCCCTACGATTGTATGCAGTGGGAAGATGGTTGCAGAGTTATCAGTTTCCAACCTGCATGGCTGTTCATTCCTTGAAAATATTGCTTCTGTGAGCGAAAGTATCCCCGCAGAAGGCTCCCGCGCCCGGTTCAGTTATGACTGTGTGCTTTTGTCGTTTTCTCCTTTTGTTTCTGGCCAGCGTCGGCGTTGTGCAGTAAAAGCATCTCAGCCTCTGGGTCTTTGCTCCTGGTGGTTCAGCGCACCGTGAAAGACATCAATCAGGACGGGCATACAAGCCCAATAGCGAGGATCAGATTTGCTCCCAATAAATAATGCATAAACCGGTACGGTACACTTGTCACAAGTTGCTAGGATATTCAGCATTACTAGTTTGAAGGTGCTTTTGGTAAACTTCCTGATCGAAGCATCTACTCCTGGATCCATGATATTAGTATTCAATTACAGGTACCTACAGTACTGCCACACAGCGGGAAAAAATCACCTAATGGGCGAGGATATAGAGAAAATAATGCCGTAGGACTGCAATGACTTTTTATGTAGTTGCCGGAATGAAGCCTTTGTCTCCACCACCTAAACCTGCTTGCTCCCAGGGTCTGTCATGATCCGCTTGCACAGGATAAGGTTATGCATTCCATGCTGGAACAAAAGGACGGCTAGAATTGACGCAAGTTAAATGATAGGGGATATATACTCAATTATCGGCGGAAGTGGACATCGGAGGTGGTTGTAAAAGGGAAGCCCTGTTGGTTATCAATTTGGTCATGGATTGCCGAAAGTTTGGTGGAGCGTGCTAAAGCTTGACACAAGATGAGCTTGCATCCAACATCAACCAACCACCAACCACATGACGGAGATCCCCTACGACTTCCGATGTTGCTATTGTTTGGGTTGACGGTTTCCTCAAACATACTCACTATCTTCGTACCTCGCATCTCTACTACGCCTGTATCGACTGACGGCTGGGTCTTCACCCTGTTAGCTTGTCCTCGTTCCCTTCCAGCCGCGATCCATCAGTGCTACGGCTGGTGAGGACTGCACGAGACGACAGCGACTGGGATTTCATCCCTCTTACTAAACTGCACACTGCAATTCTCCCGTTTGGAAGAAGACTACGAAGACTACCTCCGCCATGTCTGCAGACGTACAGGGAATCGCCGATCGAATCGTCTCGCCCGACGCCCCTCGCGACCCCAGCTTCAACTTCTCCTTCAGCCCCTTCCTCACAAAAACCTTCGGCTTTGGGCTCGCCTCGGACGTGCCTGTGTGCAAAGCGTATCGAGAAGGCCACTGCCCCCTAGGCCCAACATGCCCAGACAGGCACCCCACCCCGTCCCGAATCTCCACGGCCACCTCCCCGGCAATGCCCGCGGCCTCGACCCACGGCACCCTCGTCTGCAAGCACTTCCTCAAAGGCCTATGCAAAAAGGGCATCAAATGCGAGTACCTGCACGAGTATAATCTACGGCGGATGCCCGAGTGCCAGAATTTCTCACGGACGGGATACTGTCCCAACGGCGATGAATGTCTCTACCAACACGTCCCCGAAGAGGCAAAGATACCGCTTTGCGAGCACTACGAGAGGGGGCTGTGCGCGTTGGGTCCGCTGTGCGCGAAGAAGCATGTGCGGAAAAAGATCTGTCGTTTTTATTTGGCTGGGTTTTGCCCTGAGGGGCGGGCGTGTCTTGAGGGTGCACATCCCGGGTGGCCAGAGAATTTGCCAAAGCCCATGGTTAAGGTGGCGAAGACGGAAGCGGATTTGGAGCGGGAAAGGGCGAGGATACGGGAGGAGCAGGAGAAGGAGGAAGAGAGGGAGAGGGAATGGAGGAGGGAGAATCGTGGCCGGGATGGCCGGTTTGGGAGAGGACGGTATCGAGGGAAGAGATGATTTGGGTCTCTCGTGGGTCTTGTTCTCTTTTCTTCTTGGAATAAATTTGCGTGTCTTCTTTTCTTTGTATGTGCGGGCTGGGCTTATCGGGTTTCTGTGCTTTATTAGCATTGATCGGAGTTTATTATGCCGTGGCTCTTTAAACGTCGGGCTTTCCAACTGTTGGTCTGTTTTTCCTGGATTTGATTACTACGATCAGATAGCTGTTTACTGGATTGAAGCTTCTAGAAAACTGGGTGAAAATATTTTGCAACGTGCTCTAAAGAAGACGAGATATGTGTATAGATCATCTATGCTTTTCGAAGCTGTCAAACAATACATCAGCATATTCCAAGTTGACAGTGCATGTCACAAACAACCAAAACAAATGTCGAATTATTTAATAATGAAATCAATGAAAAAGAGATTGATGATTACACCGTATATATAGTCAGCGGTGTACACGATCTTACAAACATCCATACCAGCAGATTCTATGTTTACTTCCTACCATATCAATGGGCGATAGATTGAACCCCTCCGGAAACAAAAGCACTTGCGCGCAGAACACCTACACCAAAGTCTTCCTCGACAAGAGTGCTAAGAGTGAATGCATTGTCTACAAAAGAAAAAGTGACTACGGACCCAAGTTCCCGGGCGATATATACTTCTGAAAGATTCACCCAGACTGATTTTCCAATTGACTCTAGCTCTAACGGAATATTCGAGCGCAATCGCGACTCCTGTAACAGCATGAAGTCTTCCATACCTTTACTTAGCGTAGGCTTGGCAGGTCTCCACATACCGTGGAACGCCAACGAGATGGGTTCAATGCCTCTAATGGCTTTCCTGGAATGTGGTCTCCCATGTGCCACTGGCTCAAAATATTAGCATACAGGATATCATCTTGGTGTTTGCGGGAATGGGTTGACCGGAAAAGAGGGCCGGAAACAGGAAACAGGCAATATCAGCGACATGCATCAACTTATCGATTTAGCTGAAGGTAGCTGACTAGCATGCGCAACGCTGTGAGCATCCTGTTTCCAAACTGCCTCTGTCTCGAGGGTGGCATCGACGGTTGAAAGGGTTCTTCTCTCGCACATAACTCACGCAGCTGGAAATCCAATTGCCCTGCAGCTCCGTACAAGCTTGGGGCCGTTGCATAACGAAGGTGCCTGGTCTGCATAGGTGAAGGACATGTAGGCAAAGGCAAGGAATGGCATACCAGATAGTCCACGGCAGTCGATTTGCTTCAGGTCACCCGTGCAGCTATCGAAATCATCCCCCGAGGATTAGGAAGTCAGCCTGGACCCGTTTCTCTGTGGTTTTAATCCCCTGTGGAGTGGCTTCCACAAGAGGGATCTCAACAGGTTGAATACGTCGTGATAGCCTTGTTCCAATGAGACCTGCTTGCGTCCAAATGCGTGAGGCAAGGCAATGGGCGCAGGATTTCTCTGTTCCTGAGTACCTTTTGCGCTGGCGTGTCTTCTACCCGCAAAAGCTAAAGTCGCCTTTATGCTAGAGTTCTTCTTAGAATCCGCGACGCTTTTCAAGTGGTTATCCAAAAGTGTTCCTTTCCACGAAGTCTCACATGAGGTCCTCGAAAGGTAGTTGACCGTATTTTGAAAAGCTCTGGGTACTGATCCCGTGCTTGTTTCACTTCACCGTTGGGTGTACTTATTTTGACGCTGGGCAAAGATTTGGCGTTCGTTACAGAGCCATGATCTCTTTGCAACCTTTGATCTGCAGTCCGGCCGAACCGATTCCCATGACTATAACCCGCTTCCTGTTCATATGCAGACCTTCCTGAGGCCAGAAAGAGGAATTGTTGCTGGAAAACTTCGGGACATTCCAATTCTGGATTTTTATCACTTTGACACAGGACCAGAATCCAGCACGAGACACTTGGTTAACACCTCAAAAAATCAGACACTGATTCAAGGAATTTGGTTGTATACCCTTGACGCCTCAGCTTCTCGAGCTAGACACTCCGCCGTAGCTTGCTCCTCATACAAATGAGCCAAGCTCGGCCATAGTATTTGGAGATTGGATTGAGAGATCCTTGGTGATTCAAGTCTTTGTTCGTAATCGACAACAATGGGAAGGAAGGAGAAAATTAAAGGGAGGAGAATGACTTGAATATATCTTCAAACCAACATCAAACCCTGGTGCTGCTGGCATGGAAAAGGGTCCTCGTAATAGTTGATCCCCATGGATGGTCCACCAAAGCTTGATTGAGCAGGAATGCCTGGCAAGGGAATCACGGAAAGCAAGGGATATGGTTGCTTTGATTGGAAGCTCTTCGAACTACCTTGCTCATATCCGTCGATGGTCCGTCGTGCGTTTCATCGGCTCATCGACGTCGGGTCGACTTGGATCTTCCCTGCAACAGTAATCTCGCTTCTGCATTCAGATATGCTCCAGGGACAGTTCCGGATTCTAGTTGAATGTGGTTAGAATGGAAAATCAAAGTTTCTAACCATGTCAAATGCTGAGCATCATGGAACTTGACATGATATAGAGAGAGTTTAGCTTCTTTTCCTATATTCTCCAAGATCTTGCAACGCTATGACATTGTAATGATATTTTTCTTATATACAGCGTAGATGTAAATATATGCTAATCGTTATCAGCTATTTAGAAGAATATCTAGTTGATAGACTCTGCTGATGGACGCGACTGATAAGTATATGTGGGGTTTGTTGACTGAGCCTGCGTGGTGGAACAGATGAGAGCAGGGTTTCTAGCCATGTTCAACTAGTTTACGCAGTTGGAACCCGAACTAACTCTCGGCGAGTTCTCGCTCTTCTTCGGGTTTCTCTTTCTTACATACTTGGTCCAAACGTTCACGCTCGCTCTTTGATACCATCGACGTATCAAGAGCGCCCATACCAAGGACATGCTGCGGACATACCGGGGATTATCAAACGAAGTGTTCTCAGCCAACACCGGAATTGATTTATTTGGGATTTCATCGGGTGCCCACTGCCCACTGCTCAGTATAATAAAATCATACCAAACCCCGGTAGAATTAAAGTCCATGTTGACCTTGACAAGAGTTTGAAGTGAAAGTTGAAAGCTGGCAAATGGGTTGCTTGAAATAACTGCTTCCAGTGCAATCATTCCACTGATCACTAGCAGTGTTGAGACGCGGGCTCGGCATAGCCGAAGCCCTCGGTTGATCTCCCATTTTGGCCCATGACACACTAAATATTTGATGCACTTACTAACTTGGTTGGATGATTAATATGATAACTGCTAATATAGTTACGGCATCTCTATCTCAACACACAAGGAATTTTTTTATAATAGAAAAGTACTAGTAAATATGAGATATAAGCATAACGGGCTTTATATATTTCCAATTTTCTGAGCTTCAAAGAAATCATTCCTGGATCATTGATTGCCCGCATAAATTGAAACACGAAAAAAATATTTTGTTAGTGGGGCACTAAATTTTTAGTGGATCACGAACGGACTGCGTACAAGGGGCATCACTCCCTCCTTCGTATTACCAGGAATGTGAGGATTACTGCGGAGTTAGTGGCAGTCTTTGATCTGTAATCACCTCCCTGAGTAGGACGGACATTCAACCCCGCCAACCCACGTTCCCGCACCGTTATTGCTCCCTAGGGATTTGCCTAAGCAGAGCGTGATGGGTACATACTGCGTATAGCCGCTCGACACGATAATATGGTCATTCAATTGTAGGAACTGCGGAATTGCTTCCCTGATGCAACAGTAATCTGAGTTGGGAGGTGGGAGGTGGGAGGTGAGAGTATTCAGGATCTGCCAGGGAGAGCCGTGGAAAGATTACCATCCTTGCAAACGTCATAGCTTAGGAAGGCCCGGGGCTCTGTTGCCGTGTCTGTGCTCCGTACGCTGCGTATATAACAGCATCCCCCTTCCCCCCAGAGGACCTTTCTCACAGCTGAATCCAACCATTCAGCTCATTGCACAATCCTAGTGGCATTACCATTCTTCTCTGTTTACTATCTACGCAGTAGTTCGAACCATTCAGCATCCGCAATCAACATGGCGCCGAAGATCGCTATTCTTTTCGTATGTCTGCGTCCATATTACATGGATGTGTTACCTTACTACCCCTTTTGTCACTCTTTTGTCACTCTTTTGTCACTAATGAGATTCTCTCTATACGTACACTTAGTACTCCATGTATGGACATATCCAGAAGCTAGCGGAGGCAGAGAAAAAAGGCATTGAGGCTGCTGGAGGCACAGTAGATATCTATCAGTAAGGCCCCCCGTTTGCAGGCTAAAATCGAGAGGAGGAAAAACCGCGAAACTGCCAAAGGAAATTTATGAGCTAGCTAGCCCTCCAATGGAAATTGACATGTCAACGTAACATATATAGAGTCGCCGAAACCCTCCCCCAGGAAGTCCTCGATAAGATGCATGCGCCGCCGAAGTCTTCCTACCCGATTGCTGAACCAGATGTGCTTCTGAAATACGATGCTATCCTGATGGGAATCCCAACCCGTTATGGGAATTTCCCTGCCCAGTGGAAAGCGTTCTGGGACAAAACAGTGGGTATTTGGGCTTCTGGCGGTTACTGGGGCAAATATGTTGGTCTCTTTGTCTCGTCTGGAACTCCAGGCGGTGGACAGGAGTCTACCAACCTCGCTGCGATGAGTACGCTGGCCCATCATGGATTCATCTACGTTCCTCTGGGATACAAGACTGTGATGTCCCTGTTGGTGAACGTCGATGAAGTTAGAGGTGGTAGCCCGTGGGGTGCTGGGACTTTTGCTGTAAGCCTTTGTCCCCATCTGCATATTTGAAGGGGAGATCTCTCAGAGGATTTCTAGGGATGAGAAGCAAAACTAATGTATGAATCATTTTTTTTAGGGCATTGATGGCTCGCGTCAACCATCTGCGCTGGAACTCCAGGTTGCCGAAGAACAGGGCAAGCAGTTCTATAACACTGTCGCCAAGGTTAACTTCGAATGACTAAATGATGGGCCATCTACCGCCGATAACTCAGGAAACGAAGCTCGAGCCAGCGAACCGCAGCCAACACCTTTACCTGAGCGAAGGCCCGCCGAAAAAACCAAGCAGGATAAGAAGTCAGGGCTTGCGGGCTGCCGAAATGTATTGTTAGTTGACGAGTTTTCAGGTAGCCTTGATGTTTCGTTTGTTTGTTGAGGAACGCTTCTACGATAGCACCAACTTAGTTAGCCATGCGAAATGAAAGTAATAATGAGCAATGAAATTTATGTACTATTGCTAGTAGCTCAATCACTGCGTCCACTTGATGACCATGGAATTCCAAGGTTTTATATCAGCCTGTTGAGTATCTACCGGTCCAATCCATCCAAGATCAGCCAACCACGTGATATCGCTAGTTTTCCTGAAAGGCGCCCATTGACGTATTCGGGCCTTGTTTGTGGTGTCGGATAGAGCGATTGTCTCCGTCACTCCCTAACTTCAGGCAACTTTCCCACGGGCAAATCCTCACTTTCACTCCAGTGTTATATTTCTCTACATCATCGCCATGACTTGAATGCGTCTTGTTCCTCTTTGCTTGTTCTTATCTCTCTCTCTCTC
Source organism: Histoplasma capsulatum G186AR (assembly GCF_000150115.1). Lineage (NCBI taxonomy): Eukaryota > Fungi > Ascomycota > Eurotiomycetes > Onygenales > Ajellomycetaceae > Histoplasma > Histoplasma capsulatum. The sequence goes on from NW_025544801.1 coordinate 1,995,841, forward strand.
TATCACACGCCTAAATCATGGCGCCAGCTAGGCCTATACTGCTCCGGTTCGAAAGCCGGAATGGCCAATTCAGGTTAACGGTGAACCCGACAGACGAATTTCCATCCCTTTTACCAAAGGTTAGGCTCACATATGGGACATGTGTTCTATTGGCGTGGAGATAATAATACAACCTTCTTAACTTAGGTGCTGGATAACCTTCCCAAGAACACCGCTCCCCCGTCTGTCGTACTTTCGAACAAGCCCATAGGGACTGGAGGACAGGAAAGAAATATATCCACCCTGAAGGGGGTTACTATCCAACGGGTTGGACTATCGTGAGTCAACCCTTCCCATGTGTGTTCACTCCAGTCTGTAGACTCATTCATTCAGCCACGGAGACAAGCTTTTTATTGGTTATGAAGAAGAGACCGCGGTGGTAAACGGCAGCTCGAGTGGGCATCCTTCTTCTATCTCTAAATCGCAGAATGCACCCCGTCGCCTGGACGGTGTCGCAGTGCGGCAACAGGAACAAGCTCCCCCTGTCCCAACACCAACGTCCGCGACCCTTATTAAGAATCCGTGGGAGGTTGTTAAGCAGTCACCCCTCGATGATCGATTGGATCGAAAAGACGGAAAAATAAGTCGTGGCCTTGATCACAAAATGTGCAGACATGGACCGAAAGGCATGTGCGACTATTGCATGCCCCTGGAGCCATATGCACCCGAGTATCTTGCGGAGAAGAAGATAAAACACCTTTCGTTTCATTCATATCTTCGGAAAATAAATTCGTCTACCAATAAGCCGGAGTTAAAGAGCTCCTATATACCCCCTCTCTCAGAGCCTGACTACAGGGTGAAACGAGACTGCCCATCCGGTCATCCTGCTTGGCCAGAGGGCATTTGTACCAAGTGCCAACCCAGCGCAATCACGCTGCAGCCCCAGCCCTTCCGTATGGTCGACCATGTTGAGTTTTCTTCCCCTGACCTCATTAATTCTTTATTGGATTTCTGGCGAAAATCTGGAACTCAACGACTCGGCTTTTTATACGGAACATACGAGGAGTACACCGAGGTTCCACTTGGAATAAAAGCTGTCGTCCAAGCAATCTATGAACCACCACAAGTGGGTGAAGTAGATGGCGTGACACTCCATGAATGGAGTAACGAGAAGGACGTTGATGAGGTTGCCAAATTTTGCGGTCTGGAGAAGATCGGTGTTATTTTCACAGACCTCCTGGACGCCGGAGCTGGGGATGGTACGGTCATCTGCAAGCGGCATATTGACTCCTACTATCTTTCCTCTCTAGAAATCGTTTTTGCGGCACAGCTGCAAGCAAGATACCCCAAAGCAACGAAATGGAGTGAAACGGGCCGGTTTGGATCGAATTTTGTCACATGTGTGCTTAGCGGAGATGAAGACGGTGCAATTTCGATTAGTGCATACCAAGCATCGAATTCCGCAGTTGAAATGGTGAAAGCAGATATAATTGAACCTTCTGCAGATCCCGGCGTTATGCTCGTGCAACAGGAAAACCAACTTGATGACGATGCGAGCAAAGCCCGGTACATTCCTGAGGTATTCTACCGCAAGGTCAACGAGTATGGCGCCAACGTCCAGGAAAATGCGAAACCAAGTTTCCCCGTCGAATACCTCCTTGTCACTCTAACCCATGGGTTCCCAACTGATCCCGATGTTATGTTCAACAATTCGACTTTTCCAATTGAAAACCGTGAGGTCATTGGGGAGAGCCAGGATTTGAGAATGTTGGCTGATAAGCTTGTATCACACGGCGATCCTAACAAGACGATATGTGGTGTATCGGACTTCCATCTCCTTTGCTTCCTCAATAGCCTTGGGATCTTGAATAAGGTAAAGTTATTTTCAACATTGCTTATAGTTTACCTTTATTGTGCTGTCATTAACCCTCATCTGCCTCCGGCTATAGGACGAAGAATTTCTTTTGTGTACCGTTGCGCGATCCCACGATACCGCTGATGGTATGCAATTAATTAACACATCCGGCTGGGCCACCTTGGTTACAATCCTTCAGGAGAGCGGTGAGCGGCCCCCCAAGCGTTCTTGGCCCTTCCAGTCACAAACATTTATTTCTTCCCATCAACGTTCAAAACATCCACAAGCCCCCAAGTCGGAACATCCCCAATCGGATAGTGAACAGCTTGCTAAGAGGTTTAAGGGGGCTAGCTTAGGATAGCATTTTCCCATACAAACATCTACCACTCGTGTAGAATTTCTCTTTCTCGTTACGGGACCGGGTTGCAGTTAAGATACATTAAAGTGCATATACATTTACGCTGATAAGCCCTATCAACCATTTTATTTACCGTCCTACTTTCGAAATACGTCGCTAGCAAGGCGGGTATTTGCACCTCCAGTTGATACAGCTTACTACTGGATCGAATCTCTCACTTCACGACAATCCCAAACCAACCAAATTTTCCATTGTCTTAACGGTGGTGAATGGAAACCAAGGGAGAGGGGAAAATTAAAAACAACCTGAAGCTAATTAATGCACATGGATTACTGTGTTTTCTTAAGCAAGAGAAACTGGAAATGGCCCAGCTTGAACATTATTGAATAATAGTATGTGATCAATAAAATGGTGATGAGAATTGGAGCTTCCATGAAAATTTTTATATCTTTTCAATTTATCATTTTATCATGGCGGGTTTGCATTTATATACACCAGTCATCTCAAGACTTAAAGAAAATTCACAATTTAGATACATTGGTCCAAACAAGCGCCTTAGCTCTGGTTAAAATAGCGCGTTCGAATACCAAGAGAAAATGAAATGTGAAAATACGACTTCGAAAATTAGCCAAAAGAGGCATAGAGAAGCATCACCAGAGGACAATTTTCCCTTTGAAACAGCCTGAATCAGCTTTCCACCAACTGGCGCCCAACTCACGGTTTAACCAACTTCTTTAACCTATCTCCAAGCAAAGCTTTCCCGTTATCCGTTCGCCAAACCTCATGCGGTGCATTTTTGACAATATCCCACGCCACCAAATTATCAGTGATATTGGTAAGCTCCTTTTGTTTATCTGCCCACTTCTGGTTCCTTCTCACCTCAATACCAGAACTGACAACAACCAACTGCATGGACGGAGACTGAATGTTCTTCGCACTGGAAATCTCGCTCTTCGTCGTCGAATCTGCAACAAGGTTCTCTTGCAACTTCGCCTTGATGAATTTGCCATTTTGGTACGCCACTTTACCGTACACACGGTCTTCCCTCGTGCGGCCCTTAAATATCGCCCCGGCCAAACTATCCAGTCCAAGTGGGGAGAATATCCCGCGTAGCCAGAGCTTGAAGCCGCGACCTGGCTTGCCAAGCTCTGGCAGCAGATCCTCATGCAAGGCGTCGATCAGCATGAGACCTGTGACGTCAGCGGCATGTCGACTGGCGAAAATGCGGCTGTATATCCCACCCACGCCAGCGGATACGACGACCCATGGGCCTTTTATGTCTGCGAGCGCGAGGGTTTCGGATAGGACGTCGGCGGACATGCCCGCAGAGTGTGGAGATGGGGCATTGTCAGACCACCCAATGCCGGGTCTGTCCCAGTAGCAGTATCGGTCAATGGAGCCATTGCGATACGCCTCGTGCACCCAACTGCGAAAACTGTCTTCGACTGGCATTTCACCGGCTTCCAGGAGGACTGTTGCGCTGCGTTTGTTCGCCGCCATTGAGGGGGCTGCGCCAACGCAATCCAGGTGGATTTGATATTTGCCGTTATCGACGTAATATTTCTTGCCGGGGGCGGGGAGGCCAGCATCTTTCGCGCGCACGATCAAAGTGGCCATGAGCAGCACGGTCGCGAGGGCGGTGACGGTCACAACGATCGTCTCAAGCAGGACGGCAAACCATTCTCGAAGCGTTCGCCGCGTCTCTTCCCTGCCCGTCAAGCGCTCTTCCTCCTCCCGCTTGCCCCATGCCACGAAGCGGGTCTGGGCTAACAAATAAAGGCTAACCACCGTCGCCCACGTGGCGGAGGCAATACCCACCCATCCCTCCTCGATACGGAGACGGCGCACGCCGACGATGATGAACAAATTGACTGCTAGGAAGAGGGAGAGCACGGCACCCCATATGGTCATGGGCCTCGACGGGACGGAGAAGAATATCAGGGCAATTAGCAGGTTGCCCATGGTCAAGGTGGCAAAGGAGAAATCGAGGAAGCCTGGACCGCGGCTGTTCATCCCTGGCGGACTGACGAAAGTTGACGCGAGCAGCACAATCCACCAGATAAGGGTTATTATCAGGAAGAGGATGTTGAGGCTTCGTAGAGCCCGGACACTCCAGAGATTGTACGGAGACACCTACTCGTGGTTCAGCTTTGAAAACCCTTTCTTTTTCCGTTATTTTTATTTTTATTTTTATTTTTATTTTTATTTTTTTGGGGGGAAGTAATTGGTTTTAGAGGAGAGAATTGGGCCTTACTCCTGGGTCATCGGGATCCAAGTATACCCCTTGTGGCAGCAACCGAGTTCGTTCCGTTGGCTCACCTCTTCGCTGCCTCCTTTCTGTTGCTTCGTTTTCACCATGTTCTTCTTCCGCGCCTGGCTCTTCATGGTTGCGTGAACCCCATAGCGGAGACATGATGAGAAACCACCTTAGCTCAGGGCAGTGAGATAATATTAAGGGGGGAAGGAATGGAAGCTGTAACCGAAAATATTAACTACAAGACACCGGTCTCGCTTTGTAAAATCCGGGCCGCATACGGAAAGGTGGGAAGAGGGAGAAAGAACAGGAGAGGAAAAGAGCCTGGATTCAGGAGTTCCGCTGGGACCTTGAAATTGCAATTTCGTTCCAAAATACCAATAATAATATAGTGGTCGAAGCCTGCCTCATTGTTTTGGATATATAATAATCCTCGACCGTGGCGAAGGAACTTACCGGTTTTTCGTCCCCTGTTTGCACTTTTTCACGTTGATATCGTCATGGGCGCGATGAGGTCATCACTGGCCGACTCGAAATAAAGTTGTTCCCGTTGTTAACACAGGACAGGGTTTTAACTCGCTTCCAAATGTCTTTGAAATTCCTGCGGGTGGCCATACAGGCATGCAGCATGTTCCTTCAAAGATGGTCATTACAGCGCGCAGAGAGTCCATGCCCGATTCTCTACTGCGGCATCCTCCTGTATTCTCCTGCCGCGAGATTGAGGTTTGTAAAAACAGCCGGAGTATCCGTCCTTTTTTTAGAGCTAGTAATAAAATAAATAAATAATGGTAGTGCATTTACGTCTAGCGAACCACTTGATATAAAGGCAATTGGAATTCGGCGTGGTTTGATGGACGGAGGCGTGGAACATCCGGCGTCATAGATCAAACTAGCTTTTTTTCATTCTTTTTTTCATTCTTTTTTAAATTACGTTTGTCAACTTGATAACTCGACTCCGCGAATATCGCCTTGCGGGCAGCAGCCATTTGTACTTGCTCCATCATCAAGGCAGCTCTTGGTTATCTACTGGTAAAGACGATGCCCACTTTCTTGCTCTGTGTCGGCCTGGCTCCACCGCAGAATGCTAACGCTTCACACGCTTCACCCCGTTCACGCGCTCTCCGTTCTCACCGCCACCCCTCTGGATGAGCAAAAGGGTACCCATCCGAAGCTTGCAGGGGAACTACTGGCAGTAGCATTGTCCCTCTAATTGAGGCACAATCACGGTATGTGAGTTGTGAGATCCTAGCATACTCCTCCCGTAGATAGGCTTGAGGGCAGGTAATAGCACTGATTGCCGATGAGAAAGGCGTCAGCCGCGAATAAAGGCCCACAGATCCTACGTTCTTTGGCTATCTCGCCGAGTTTGTCGGCATCCTCTTGGCCAAAAATGAGAGGCAGTTAGAGATCAGCCGGCTACGCATCTAACTGATCCTTTCCTACCCCCTTGCTGACATCGTGGTCAGAGAATACACCGATGAGGATGGTGTATTTGATGAGCTGGTCTATTGACCCATGGTGACCCTGGTAGTTGACCCTAAAGCAATCAGGATCAGTGAATGATCAGTTGTGCCTTCATTTCCTATCAGAAAATGTTGACTGTTTGAAGCAGTGTTGCGAGGTGAAGTGGCCTAACAGTCAAACAGAACTGTGAAAAATATAAACATGCAAATATATTTTAAGTTGGGTTCTCTCCTTAAGGATTGATCCTTTTGGTATAGTGGTAAAAATTCCCATTGAAAATGCATGTTTTACAAGAACCAACAGCATGCAGATGTATCAGCAGCAGGCATATCATCATTCGTTATTATTGACGTCAATATGACATTTACCCTTCGCCGTTGCCCTTCTCTGCAAGATGCTACTGCAGTCAGATCCTAAGAGAACGGGAGAATGAGTGGAATAAATCAAAGGAAGGTGGCCATCTCCGCCAGATAGACTTAGCACTGCCTTCTGCTAACTCAACTACGGACTGCACACTCATGGCTGGCAACTCTCGGAAAACTACACCGTTTCCGAGAAGATGTCAGAAACTACGGAGGAGAGTTTAGGATTTCTTTTAACAGTATGGTGTGTGCTTGGAGGCATGGACGGGGACAAGGACAACAAGAAGGTAAAGAAGATGAGTCTAATTACGCCATGCAAGACAGTACACTTGTTGCTGTGCTGGACTTCACACAGAAGAATGTCAGAGATCTATAAGCCATGCTCCAGGAGGGCCGCATTCCACCAGACTTAGACCACCACAGGCCTTGACGAGGTCCTAAATTCGTCAGGGTGTAGGGAACCATAGATCCATTTAGGGATAGCTTCAGTGGTAGCATGCATATCGCCGAAGGCGACGGGTCAGGAGATGAATACACACTCTCTCTGTACTGACTAGGCCATAAGTACTAGCAACCATCACTACTTTTCTGCCACCAAAAGGCATCGTGATTGTGTTGGGGTTTGCCAATACTTATGGCCTGGCACTGGATGCTACCGTTCCAAGAAGATAATCCTTGCGAACTAAAGCGATGATCTATGATCCTCGCCTTCGAGATTCACATCTTCGATCAAACCCCTCACGAAATATCGATTGACTATGCCGATATCGACCGCAACTATAACAGCCTCTTCAAATTCCTCCCTCCTCATCTCCAGCGGTACTGAAGCCCATACTGTATCCAGAATGCGGTTTCAAGCACATCCCTCACGTTTCGCTCGGAGCCATCTCCGGCGAGCTCATCGAAGAAACTCCACTTTTGATCCTTCATAACATCACAGAAGCTCTCGTACACTCCAAAGATACACATACCAAAGGCCTCTGTTTGAGTGGCATCAAAATCGACCACCCCTGTTACGTAAACTTGTGAGTCAACCATGATGTTGACCTCTGCAAAGTCGTGATATGTCAAGACAGGCGGAAACTTATTGAGAAGGGAAACTCTCTCTAACAGAGAAGATGCTTTGTTTATGAAATGAGACGCAGATCGATCTTCCTCAGGGCGTCACTCTGCACCAACTTGTCCAGAGTACTTCTGGCAGTTTTTGTCCAGGATGCTGGGAAGTATGTTGATGCCAGCTGAGGCCGAAAAGTGGATTTTGCCACAAATTGCATGTGTTCGGTAACAGTCGTGAGCTGCCTCTGTAAAGGGGATGCACCCTTACCTTAGGGGATTTTTGGAAAATATGCACTCGCGCCGGAATCACCGGGCAGACGTAAACAAGCAAGACATAGTCGAGTGCCGTAATAGAGGGAGCCAAATCGCCATAGATTTTATGGGAAAGGGTCTAAAACGCCTTCATCGAGCGGCTTGAGTCTGAATTGAATTATCTTTGCTTTGCTCAGATACATAAGGGTGTAGCTGGTAGCGCCTTGACTGTCAACGGGCTGGATACCTGTTGGCTGGAGGACACCCCGAGCAAAATTTTCGCAGTCTTCTGCTTGGGATTTTTGGAGCCCTCCAGCGTCTTCCAGATTTTGCCAACTCTTCTGGCACTAGATCCTTGAAGAACCTTGCTATCCATACCTTCTCCTGCTCAAAGTTCAGTTGTTGATTGTGCGGTTTCAGCTCTGCCGTCACTTGAAACTTTCGAGTTTTATAATTAGCTAGTTCTGTACTGTTTCATGATAAAGATAACCTAAAATTCATGGCAAAATAAAGGCAATTCAACCCTGCCCGCATGTCATCACTGGTAGTATACGTAAAAGGGGAAGCAGGGTATCGGCCAATTTTGTGATACTAGGTAAACGACCACGTGACAATCAAGTGGCAAGGCTCGACGCTATGCCAGAACGGGCCGGCGCCAGACCCCAACGGGACGCACTAGACCCGAAGCGGCGGCCGCTGCCCAAACCGGCCGTCCACGTGGTAGGAGAAACCCTAACGTTGCTGACGCTTTGATATATCTACTCTGTACTCTGCACCCCGTATCTTCCAATCTCATGCCGTCCATGTCCTCCTCAGCCTCTTGCTGAATCCTGCCACTCGTGATCGCTCTCGATACGTAAAGCCTTGCTAGATATGAGCGAGCTTCAGAAATCTTTTGCAAAATCTCGACTGGCTGGATTACCCCCAGAGGTGCCCTTGTTTGAGGACCCGAGTGAGGATAGAGAAAATGACCATGATGGTAGTGCCGTCTCAAGGCATTATGAACATCAAGATGATGATTCGTCTTCAGCTTCATCAGCATCCTCCGCTGGGACTGTGATACCATCCGCGAGCAAAAACCTATTCGCGCGCTCGTCTCGGTAGGTGGGCGTCTGTTTTGTATCCCCTTCTCTATTTATCGCCTTCCGGTGTTTAGAATACCAACCCAATTTTTGTCGGTCACTAGCTTTTATTTATTTTTATTTTTATTTTCCCTTTATTCAATAAATCATTTTTAATATGTTTTAATAATAGGTTAACATCCTCAAGGGCAGAAGCCGCACCATTATCATGGATGGACTTTTTTGACCGTGAGCTGTATCTGGACGAGGATGTCGATGGCTTGCACATCACCCACCATGTGTACATCAGTGCGCCTTCAGACTCCGGTCCTTTGTTTGTCACCCACCATGGAGCTGGATCATCGGGCCTTTCTTTTGCTGCCTGTGCGGTGGAAATCAAAAAGCTTCTTCCTGCCGCTGGCATATTATCCCTAGACGCGCGACACCATGGAAGTACCTCCGTAAGAATGTCTCAGGATGCTGAAAATAATTCACAGGTCGAGATGGATTTGACCCTCGACACTTTGTCTCGTGATTTGCTCTTCGTGATAGAGCAAACTCGAATAAAGATGAACTGGGAATCACACCCGGATGTCGTTTTAGTTGGCCACAGTTTGGGCGGAGCTGTGGTCACCGATGCTGCCAGCAAAGGCGAACTTGGGTCGAAGCTGCTGGCATATGCCGTTTTAGATGTTGTTGAAGGTGGGGGATATTATCAATTTCGATGTTTTGCTGGAATTTGCTGATGAGTTCAGGTTCTGCGATGGATGCGCTTCAAAGTATGGAGACGTACCTTTCTACCAGGCCGTCTAGCTTCTCTTCTGTATCTTCTGGGATCGATTGGCAGTATGTTGTGCATATCGTTTCCTCTCTTCCTCGCTCATGGATTTTAAAGAAACCTGTTCCATTAGGATCCATTAGGTTTCATCAGCTTGATCAAAACTAATAATGCAAGCACTCGATCACGAACGATCCGCAATACCTTGTCCGCACGTGCGTCTGTGCCATCTCTACTTCGTGAAGACCCATCCGATAGCTCCAGACCGTGGAAGTGGCGTACAGATCTAGCAGCAACGAAGCCGTTTTGGGAGAATTGGTTCATCGGCCTGAGCAAGAAGTTCCTTCAAGCTCGCGGGGGCAAACTGCTGTTGCTGGCTGGAACAGATCGCCTTGATACCGAGCTTATTATTGGGCAGATGCAGGGTATGTTCTTAAACCCCTTGAAACCTCAAACTCAAGGTGTCATTTGCCTTCTTCACCTTTACATGCATGATGACTTGCACACTAAAACATCACTCGCTCGAAAATTTTCATAACAAACCCAGGCAAATATCAGCTCCAAGTACTCCCAGAAGCTGGACACTTTATCCACGAAGACCAGCCCGCAAAAACAGCACAGATCCTCGTCGACTTCTACAAACGGAACGACAGAAGCGCCCTCATTCTCCCGCCCAAAGTCGGTGATATCTTGGCGGCGCAGGCTATGGCGAAGGGAGTTGGGGGTGGGAATGACAGCGGGTTCCCGCCAAGCAACTGGAAAAAGTCAACCCCCTGATTACCCGGAATTAACGGATGTCATTTTTCTGGGATCAATGGATGAATGTATTTTTTCTCCCCCCACTTGCCGTTTCCCTGGAGCCAGCGTGCTTTTAATGAAGCACATTTCTGCTTTCGATATACGGAGATAGGCGGGATTTATAATCTCTCCGAGTTACTGCCTACGTTTCATACCATACTAGAAGCTCTTGACTTTATGGGTCCTCGAGGCAGCTCTTAAATGTATCAGCATCTGCACAGGGAGGGGGTTCACAACCTGCAACAACCGGTTCTAGTGTCAATTTTAATTTTGCACGCCTCACGCAGCAATAGCATTGGACCAATTACACTCTCCTTGGACCAAGTGTTTAAATGCATTGATACATCTCCCGGGTGGGAGGAGTGGGAAAAAGGAGGAGAAATGGACACATCCGCGCCAAGGAAGAACCCCAGGGAAATATCATATGAAAACAAATTACCTTTCCCGTTTTCGCTTTCCCCTTGAAAAAAAAAAGTGGCATGCCCAACGTTGATTGTATGCCTTTGCGCCAATAACCGGGAATAGAAATGAAAGATGTAGAAAACAAGAACACTAAGGGTAGTTGAAATATTCTACATAAAATGCGAACCCGGAACGGATCCGAACATTGGCAAGTAGGCAAAGAAAAAAACAAGGAAAAAGGGGCACGTATTATGCTCAATATCTGCTGTCTTCATGGCATATACGCGCCACCCGCAACGACCAGATTCATTCCTGTAAACCGTGTTTTGTAAACAGGGCTCTTTTTGGTAGGGAATGCACTTATCTGGTCAGGCGATACGACAACCTCTTTGCTTTTCTTCTTCGTTGTGCTTGTACCAACACTTGGAACACCCGCAGCCGAGGCTTGAGCGTTCGATGAGGCAGTAGGGTTTCCGGCATCGATCTTGGTGCCCGTACCTCCTTCGCTTATCACACGTCCTTGACCGGTGGACGGATCCTGAGCTGGCCCTGCCACGTCCCAAACACGAACAGTGCCGTCTGCGCCACCCGAGACAAGGACTGCCGACTCAGCACTCCAGGTAAGGGACCAAATGCCACCCTTCCCATGGCCACGCATGCGCTTTAAGAGTCTACCGGGCGCTAGATCCCACAAGAAGATGGAGCCGTGATCATCAGCTGAGGCAAGAATCTTGCCATTGTTGCTGCACGCTAATGCGGTAATGTTGCCAGTGTGGCCCGTAAACATACGAACAGCGTTTCCGGTGGTTACGGCCCACATGCGCACGGTATGGTCGGAGCTACCAGTGAAAACATAGGCTGAATTTGGGTGGAAGCATACACAATCGACGTCTTGATCATGTCCGGCGAATATTCGCTGCTGTCGTATTCGATCCGTCACCCACAGGCGTGCAGTTTTATCATGACTGCCAGAGATGAAGTAATGGCCATAGGGACCCCAAGCGATATCCCACACGGGCTGTGCGTGGCCCTTGTAGACTACCATACATTGCCAGAGATCAAGTGACCATAAACGGATGGTTTTATCGGCTGATGATGAGAGAAGCCAGCGCGTATTCGTTTTGACTTCTTCCTCTTCCGGGCTGGCGATTGAGGGGGCAAATGCCACCGCGTAGACCGGTCCGGAATGACCAAAGAGACGATGGGAGTTCGTAGGCGGAGAGTCTTCTAATTCTTGATATGTTGCTGGGATCGGCAAACCATCAAGACTCCAAACGCGGATATAAGAATCTTGGGTTCCAGCGGCAACCAACATACTGTCGCCGGAGAAATCTATGCAATTGATGCTAGAAGACGGTTAGAGTACCTACAGAAAGTAAGTAGGAAGTCATGGGCTTCCGTCAACGTACCTATCGTAAGTATTGTGAAAAGTGAACATGCAAACACTGATGGCGGGGCCAACCCCCCCAGTCCGTCCTTCGATTTTGAATCTGTCACGGTTTTCTTTGACCTTTTGAACTTCCATGGCGACATCGCGGGCTACAGATGGCGGATATGGTATTTCAGCACGTGTTGGAGCCTCCTCGTCTTCTTCCTTTTTAATCATTTGTTCAAAGTGTTGAACAAGCGATGGGCGACCTCCCGTTGGAGGGTCTTTTGTGTCTGCTTCTTCAAGTTCTGCTCTTACATCTCCTTCAAGGAGTGGCTCCATCGGCAGTTTTCCAAGCTTGAGTCTGGGAAGTGTTCCTGCCATTGCAGGATTATCACCCGTATATGCGGATCCAGGGTGGTGCCCTGGTATTCCTTCATCCTCCGCAGGAATCCCGGCAGAATCGTTCGCTCTTCCCAGCATTGCAGCAAAGCTGAACCGATCATCCGCCGCTCGGTCCTTAGTAATTATTGTGCAATAGCTGCTCAGAATGGCTGACATGACAGTTCCTCCCTCCTTCTGCTTACTCTCCAGGAACTGCATAAGGTTTGAAAAGGCTGGATTGCTCAATGTAAGGCGATATTTATTGTTACGGTATAGCTTTGCGACACTATTCTCCTGTACATGCTCGGGGAGGCTTATTGGCTCTAAAGCGCGAATATCTTCACTGTGTTCCGGAAGAAACAAGCTTTTATTTGTCTCGAAAAACTGGCGACCTTCCAGTGGTACCAAGGACGTGATGAGATTAAGGTATGAGTAGACAAACAGAGGCCATAGGACACGTCGGAGCTCCGGCTGCGAATTGTGTTAAAATGCTCTATAAATATACTCGTCGAGGGACAATACCTTATAAATATCCAAATTGTCCTCGATCCATTTCCTTGTCATATCTGTGAAGGTAAGTAAGCAACCCCAGCCAGGAAACTGCTGATGGAAATACACATACCAAATGCCAACTTGAATTTTGGGCGCGATTCTTCGCTAGCAGGAGGAAGTGGACGTCCATCGATTTCTTGGTTCGCGGATTCCATTCGAAGCATTGCTTCCGTTCTGCTGTAACCTTTTTTCGCCAAATAATCGATGACCTAAAGCATGGAAAAACACAATTAGTTTGCACTTGTAACAAAAAATGGCCAGAAATTGTTAGATACAGCGCATGGACAATAACAAAATAAACCATTATAATAAATGAAAACGCTGCGGACACAAACAAGGCCACCACAGCTGCGCAGCACGTACTGCTAGTACAAGACCGCGGGCATCTCCAACAGAAGGGTCTCCATGTTGCACACGCTCAGGACCTTGAGGGTCCATACTGCTTTGAGCCTGTCTGGTAGCCCAGAGAGATTTTTTTTGCTCCAAAAAAGGGAAATAATCATAACAGGATCTGGGTGGACAAGGAGAACGTTGTAGAAAGTCTAGCCCAAAATGAAACCACATGTGATGCAGAAAGGTATGGAACCAGCATTTATAGCCCTTTGGAATGACACTCAGGCTCACCACAAAAATGGTTCATCTCTGCATTCCATAACAAGAAATGTCAGGCCCGAAAAACACAATGAATGTCAGGCAACGAGATACCTCACAGAATTAAATGCTTGAATGTTATCTTGAAACAAGATGTTGTCACATGAAAAGGAAAGATAATTGAGAAAATGTGAGGAGGTGAGAAACAAAGATTCAGTAAGAACACAGCATTAGGAACAAAAGGGCAGAAGGATATATACTTTTATGGCATATAGAATGGGGAGAGACGACCTCAGCTGAAAGACAAATAGGCATGGAAAGTTCAACGAACATAAAGTACAGATTATGTACTCCGCGCAAGAAGAAGTGACAAGACAGCGGGGGAAGGCTTTTGACCTACAATCTGATTCAAATTCTGCTGGGACATGACCCCTGATGGAGGGCCAGAGGTCGCTGGACTCGCTGCTGCAGGAGGGCCGCCATTTACTTGCTGTTGCTGGGACATTGGCACTCCGCCGCCTGGGCCCATGCTGGCGCTCCTGGGGCCCGGGCTGGGAGCTCCGGGACCGGACATGCTGGGTATTTTCCGCTTCTATATCAACAGTATTGGGGCATATCCGCTGAATAATGAAAAGACGAGATGACTGCAATGAGTTTTCCCAAGCTCCGGGGCGGGCTGGATAATTAAGAAAAGTGTGGCATTAGAATTCGATGGTGGTGAGTGAAGTTGGTTTGATGAAGGAAAGCTTGAAATCGCGTTTGGGTGTTCTGATATTGCACTATTACTAATCAGGTTAGTTTTGACGCAACATGCGCTTATATAATCACTACCTACAGAAGTCCAAATCTCCAAGTTTCGTTCACCTACAAATCTCCAATCAGCTCGAGTTAGACACTCGCTCAATTGTATGGCGAGAAACAGCATGGAGCCCCAAGAGCCGGACCGTGTCTTTACCTCTGCTGATCGAATCCGTGAACTTAATGATATCGACAAAGTTTGTCCTCCCATTTGCTCTCCCCGCACTCTAACCTGGTCTGACGATAAGTTCGCAGGATGTTGCAAAGCTTCTCAATGCAGCGGGTGTTGCGATCGGCTCACTCACCAATTCTCCTTCCGTAACCTCAGGACAGTCATCCAGCGATTTGCCCAAAATCGATGGGACCTTAGAATCACATCGAGCAGCTTTCAAAGCTGCAAGCTCCCAATACTTTGCGCTACTCTCCTCCATTGATGTGCGACTACGACGGCAGGTGTATGCTCTGGAGGAAGCGTCTATCATCCAACCTGAATCAGCTGAAGTCACTGCCGGAGGAACTACTACTACTGCCTCTGCTACTTCGTCTGGGGGCGTTAACCCTCTCGATACCAGCTGGCTTAATAGCCGGAAGGATACCGTCGGAAAGGATAAGGAGGCAGAGCTGTGGGCGGAAGCTAGCAAGTTTGCTACTCAACTGGAGAAAGCTAAAGGTCCTTCCGAAAATGAATCGGGGAGTTGATTAAAGCCTCATCAGGGCTCAATTCTGGGCTGAAATGCAATATAAATCAACCTCCCGCAACGCTACATCTATATAGTGAGGCTTCTACGTCCATTGACTTCGCCATCCATTGCGCCATACGATGTTTACAATTATCAAGTTATCAACTTGAAACCATTTGGAAGAGGCATTAAGCCCACTGGTGTCCTTTATCGGCCCGCCCAAGTAAGCCGCACCCTTGTAAATGGATTGCGCTATTGGAACTGAAGGAATTACTCTTTGGGAGACTCATGATGTTACCTATCTACATATAATAGGAATACGCATGTGTCTACGACTGGGAAAATTATCTCGTCGCGTAAGATGCTGTGGACTCAATAGGACGGATATGATGTGCAAATTACTCGGTATGGTGGCAATGAAGTTTGAGAGGCATGCCGTGTTGGGCTGGAGCAATTATGTGTTTAGTTGGAGACAGTTTCGCCGGTTTGTTTTCTAACCGCGGTAACGTAACCTACGCAGTAGGTTTCTGATATACTTGATGGGCTCTCTGACTTACAATTTCCTCATGGTTGCTGAGGCTTTTTTGGAATAGATATAAGGATCCTGGTCGTAAAGCAATGAAACGGAAGATTGTACAGGTTCTTTAACCTGCAAAGGGTCATAAATGTCTTGTCATTCATTCGAGAATAAATAGGAGAGCTGATAGCAAGATAAAGTAACAAATACAATCCACATCATCGCCAAAAAGAAGCACGACAATACCGGTGCAAAATCCCAGCCATCTGAGATTCCCGTGGCTGGTATTTTTCTATAAGCAAAAAGAACAAAGCCATAATACTACCTCTTCATAGAATTGATCATCTCCCGATGGGTAGCTTGATCTCTATTTGTTTCAGAAAGGGGTGGAATGCCTACCGAAAGAAAGACGATATGTTAGCAGAAAGCAATAAAATCAAGCCCAGGAGCAGAAGGAATATAGTGATGTTGGAGGGAGATAATTGGCAAGCGCTCACTTCTCAAATCGGAGACAATATCCTTCGCTTTTCCAAAATAGACCTCCTCTGCAAACAAAGTCCAGATATTAGTAAAAAAGAAAAGAATCTTGGGATCGTTTAGATGTAAGGTTAGCTAATCTCAAAGAAAAAGGCATGCGTACGTAGAAGATTCCGCATCTTCAGCTCCATATCTTCAACCAGCCGCCCCACATTTGCGACATGACTAGCATCCCCGTCGACGGCCATGTCTGCTTCAATCTGTCTCGTCATATTTCCACTGAGGTCTAGCTCTCCCAACCCTTCTGAGCCCGTTGATAGGTGTAGGATGACTGTGCTGGTTAATTTATAGTGACATGTCCGCGCACGGTCTGTGGCCTCAAAGACATGGATACTATCCCAGGCGCCAGAGTTTTTGGAGCCAGGTGTAATGGCTGGGAGGAAAACAGTTCGTTAGCCAGCCATCCAGCATAGGCGAAAAGTCCTGCCCGTCGGTTGGCGTGGTGTGGTGTGGTGTGGTGTGGTGTGGTGTGGGGGGTGCATTGAATATAAGCCGCCCGGGCATGCTGAGGACAATCCCTCTCACGAACGAAGATGGGGGAAACAGATCAAGAAAAGCCTCGCACCTTTCTTCAACAAAACAACGCCCGCAAAGCCATCGTCCAAATCCCAAAAATATACACTCCCCACCCCACCCTCATAATACAGTTCCCGGTAAACATCAAACGCCTCGTTGGCTGCGACCTCTAGCTTTCGCACTCGCTCACTGGGCACAGTCCCATCTTCAATTGGTGGGTCGAATTCATTGCTCCAAGGGCTGCGGTAACTGTCACCGTCCCGGTTGTAGTCGCAGAGCAGGTAATCGCGCTTTGTTTGAGCGCATCGGCGGATTTCGAGGGGCTGGTCGACAGAGGCGAGGAGGTCTTCGGTTAGATCGGGGACGAGGCTGGTGATGTATTCGAGGTTTTGTTTGGTTTCGCGCGGCGAGAGACGGCGGAGGAGGTCACTGGGAGATAAAAGATGGTTAGTACCTCAAAGGGCGGGGTAGTTAGGTTGTAGAAGGGTCGAACGAGCGGAGATAACAGAAGGGGGAAAAGTGATGATGGTTACAGATCCAATGCTTACAGCGCACTGTCAAATTGTGTATCTGCCATGATTGTAGGGGTTGTGTAGTGGATATGGAAGATGCGGAGAAAAGGAGCTCTCTCTCTGTTTGTGCAGCCGATGGGATCGCGAAGGTTTGGTGATCAACAGAGTTAAATATTAAAAGTACGTGGGGCAAAAACCGGAAGGTTGTTTACAAAAAGCTGACAAGCTAAGAAGCTCCATTTTTAATCGTTCAATCCGCAGAATTCATTCTATTGGGTATCTGGATGCAATATATACTCTTGTACATGTACAACTATAGAAACAAAATCTAAAGCCAAACCCTCATTGAATAAGGCCCATTGGAACAAACATATAGAATGTATATCGATTTCTTTTCCAAGTAGATGTATATTACCACAGCCAAAAACAAGGACGAGGGTAATTCTAAATATCAAAATCGTCACTGTCATCGCTAACTATACACAGCTTCCCCCGTGTGCCTCTTGACGGACTTTGTTGCTCATGTTCCGCTGTTCGCTTCCCAGTAAGCTGGTTGAAAAGCGTTTCAACATCAGGAAGTTCAAGGTCATCCCCTGCACTACCTTGAGAACTGAGATATTGATCTTTCGGTGGGCACTGGGGCGAGTATTGGGAACGCATCAATGGAGAAAATGGCTGGGACCCATTGTTAAAATGGTGTATCTGTCGATCAGGGTCGGGCGGGTCAGGGCATTTCTCGTGGACCCGTAAAAAAGAAGGGTGTTTCCTTCGGCCAGTGCCTTTCAAAGCTACAGCTTCGTACTGCTCAGTTAGGTCATCTGGGTGTAGATGAGCTTTAAAATGGTACGCGCAGTCGGTTGTCAAGGCATTCATATTTTGAAAAGCCTTTACGAGTCGGCAGGTGACGGCCCCGTGCTTTACAAACTTTGTTGGGCGGTAAGATCTTTGAAACTCCGGATAGGCATCAATTCGTGGCCTGGAGACAAACTGAGGACTCGTACCTCCGATACTGCAATATCTTTGTTCGAGTTCTCTTCGTTCGTCCTTCGAAAGAAGAACTTCATCCAATGGCGGGATGTCAAAAATTTCCACAACTTTTGGAGGAGGTTTGCGGAGCCTTTCAGTAGTAGCCTTGCGGCTCACCTTCATGCCACTGATACGAGATGCCTTGGTGAATCCCGTTTCAACACCATCAGGCATGTGAAATTTCTTGGGAAGCCGCTTAGGAACTCTCGCTCGCTTGGTGGGTTCCGGTAGATCGGTCTGGGAGTTTTCAACTGGAATGTCTATTTGTCGTTCATCCACTGCAGGATGTATATCTCGCGGAAGTATTCGTGGAGACTTATCATCGTGGAACGTAAAACGAGCCCCACTAGCTATCATCTGTTGCATTTTCTCGTAATTATCCTTTGCCTTTGTGAACGAGTCTTCTTCCTTGCCTTTCATCAAAAGAAGGACAATATTCCCTCTTCTTTTTCTTCCGGTTCGACCCATCCTTTGTAACATCCTGATGGGCGAGGCGGAAGAGTCGTAACACACTATGAGGTCAACTTCGCCAATGTCAAGGCCTTCTTCACCGACGGAGGTAGCGACAATTGTGTTATATGTCCCCTCTTTGAATTTCTCGATGATATCGAGTTGTGTCTTTTGGTCCATCCCACCTGATCCTTTCGCAGCCGCTTGCCCAACAAACACATGTGGACGGATCATCGGACCGTGTCTTTTCAATACCCTCACGATCTCTTCCGCACTGTCACGAAAATGCGCAAACACCATTATTCGCGTACTTGACGGATGTCTATTTGCAAGGGAATCGTCCCCATCTTTTTCCGCATCCATGAAATGGTTCAACACGACCCGTTTTAGGAATTCCAGTTTCGGGTGCCCAATAAAGTCTTCATTATTGGTCCACATCCTCAGCCGATGCATTAGCGTTTTGAAATTCTCATCGTCAACGATTTGGCGTTGGTATTTACTACCGCCTGCACCCAAAGCGTTCTGAAATGAAACGAGGTTGCGGTAGAACGGCCCAATCCCGTGGTATTTCAGGAGGTCTATTGCGTGGGCCAAACTCGAAAGTACCGAGAAAATGGCATGTACCATACCCTTGAGCCCATTATTTGCATTCCTCCCAGCGGGTGACTTCAACCAGTCCTTCCTGGCAACAGTGAGCCCGTACGGGGTAAGAGTCATCGGGTCCTTTGCCCAATGGGCATTCTGGCTTCGAAGTTTATCCAGGACGGGCTGCAACGACTTGCCGAATAAATCCATGCACATGATCATATCTTCAGAGTAATCAAAAGTCTCAATTTCAATATTTCGTGAATGAACATATTCACGAATGTCAAGCGACTCTTCCGTTCGTATCTCAACTTTAGATATATTCAAGCCATCGATCACTTCTTGGACAGCTTCCACCGATGACCCGGGAGTTGCTGTTAACGCAAGGACCCTAAAACTGGTATTGTATTGTTGGAGAAATTTCACCACTTCAACGTAGGCATAGCCACCAGTGGCACGGTGGGCCTCGTCAATGACAAGTAGGACAATCCGTTTCGGATCCGCATGTCCATTTTTAAGATCGTTAACAAGAGTTTGAGGTGTCATGAAGAAAACCCGCTTGCTCTGCCATTCCGCAGCACGTATTGCTGGCCCTGTACTCCCAGTAAGCATCACAGTTTGTGACCGAGGTATCCCCGCAATACCGAAACATGCGACAATTTGCTGGGAGACCAGTGGTTTTGTTGGAGCAACGAAAACTATCTGGGCGTCTGTAGTCCACCGAAACCAATTCAACATGACGGTAGCGGCAATGAATGTTTTCCCAAGGCCAGTCGGAAGCGCCACGAGTAAATTGTGAAACAGAGCGCGTTGGGTAATGTTAAATTGGTATTCTCTTTTCTTGCCTAAGTTTGTTGGATATACCCAAGATTTTATGGCAGTAGAATCTAGTCTGTGATGTGTTGGAGGTTCGTTACGGCTTACGAAGGGCCAGTTGTGTGAGATGGATTGTGACGATGATGACGGCTTGATAGTCTGAGAAGGCCCACCAAATAATGTCATCTGCCGCAAATTTTTCTGCTGAGAACTACCTTGTCGACGGAATGAGGATTGAGAAGGAAAAGGCTGGGACGATGGAACTAAAACGGGAGTCTTTTGGGGCGAACCAGACGATGAATCCAGGGAAGAGTCGAAGGCGTCTTCAGGGATATCTCCAATATCAAAAAACGCATCCTGAGGCCCAAAATTAGAATTGGATGAGACGGGACTTTTTCGTTCTTTAGGATTAGGACATGGTCCCATGTCTCCTTTGTTTTCTCTTCGAAAAGATTCCAGAGATGCGGCAATGGCAACTCTTAAATCCCCATCCATATCGTTATTGTTTGTCTCCGGAATATTCCGACTCCTGTCAATGACGGGAGTTGGAGCACGTTTTACAGCAAGGTCCTCTGGGCCAGGCTTCTTCCACCGAGGTCCACGGATTATCGATGGGCTCGATGGAGGTTGGGTCAACTGAGTAACGAAAGTCGGTTCTTGGGCACGGGGGTGTTTTGGCTGATATATTTTGTACTTTGGACCGGTTGGCTTTGTATTAATTTCATCCCTGTGCCTGGCAACCGGTGCTCGATGAAGCGATGGCAGAGTGTCTTGGCTTTGGCCTGATTCATGGCCGCTCTCGTGCCCCGTTCCGCTGAGGGTACCCCAAGAAGTGCGAGCGTCTCTTTTGTCACTTGTCTGGGAATGGCTCAACCGTCTTCGTTTCGGGGCTCGAGAGCTGTCAGAACTGGCAGCTGAAAAATCAGCGGAAGTGGCGTCATTAACAACAGGGAGGATGTCATCATCATCGAAGTCGCTGAATTCACTACTCGACATTGTACTGTGGGTTTAAAACAGAAACACAAGAGTACGGGATAAATAACGAAATGCCCTAAGAGCCAGACGGAACCATATCTATTATCGGCTCCGTTTTTGCCGGGCTCCAAAACGATGTCAGCGTCGTTCGGTTTGCCTTCGAAGTGACGTTCGAGGTGACATTTCGAGGTTTGGAGCCGCCGCGTCGAGGCAACTGAGCAGTGGCGCAACGCGCATCCACGTGATCAAGATGTCTGGAAGCTGGCCCCAATACCCTGGGATGGGACTAACAATGCGTAGTTTTGGCGGGTCCTCCCGATTTACTCCGTAAAGCATGGGAAAAATGAATCATATTAAGGGAATTGGAAGTAGTAAATTACACCCTGCTTAGCAAATGAGCGATGGGAACGAGGCCGAACATCCTCCAGAGCGCTTTCAACCACCAAAAGTCCATGAGACGACCAACCTCCCAGGGTTGACCCTTGGGAAGTTGGAAGACGAGAAGAGCATGACACCCTTAAGCCTTAACAAACAGTGTTTTAAAACACCTGTGACGGATCCGGTGGCAAAGTCGATGAAACAACAGAAACTCAAGGCAGAGAGAAGAGGTTTCTGGAATTCGTGGATTTCCCCAGGAGACAGTGACAGAATACAGGTCTGGAGACCTCGAAGCGAGAATTGTTTTGTGTCAGCCTCTCGCTTTCTTGCACTTGCACCAGGCTCGGCGTGCCGAATTGGGTGGTTCCACTGGTTCAAACATGGTGAGCTATCAGGTTTTTCGCCAGACATTGGGTCAAGGTTTGCTGGTCACAGACGCCACCGCAAGGCCATTGGCTCTCCGTCGCAGGAGCTAGCAGGCTTTCAGGGGTTGGGACAGCAAGAACGGCGCCAGTGGAGCTCCCCAGGAACAAGCTTGAATCGGAGATCCAGCGCTGATTCCTGGCTGGCTGCCATGAAGGATGGGTGTTGCTGGGTTGTTCCCCCCGTCCCCCGACCCGCATCATATAAAACAAGAGCTTGAGTCAAATCGAAAACAGGGGCCCCCGGACTTTTCTTCCTCCTCTCTTCTGCTCTTTTCCCCCAGAACAAAAATCTATACACTCTTTTGCCGTCTTCCAACTCCAAATTGTTCTTTACATTCCTGCGTTCTTTCTATCTATTTTTAATCAATTCTTTACTCTCTTTTAAGAGCTTTTATCTTACTTTATTGTCGAGCAACCCGCCAGAATGAAGGCTTTCACCATCTTCGCCCTTGCTGGCCTCCTTGCTTGTGTCTCCGCCATGCCACAAGATTCCCAGCCGCAACAGTCACAGGCTCCACTTCCTCCCTCTGTTTTGTGTGCTAATAAATGTATGTGCAATTGTTACAAATGGTCCTTGAGATCGTACTAATTGCTTCCAACTCTAGGTGCCGACTCGGATGTGTGCTGCAAAGCGGACTGCTTCAAAGTCCCCTGCCCCAATAACGCCATGGCCAACGACACCACCGCGTGCACAGCAAAATGCCCCAAAGGCGACGGATCTCCTGGAGCCACGGAAAAATATGCTCAGTGTGTAGGAAGTTGTATCAAACAACACTTCTTCAGTGCCACCGCAGCCATGCCAAACCCTACCGGAACTGCTGGCACCCCAACTGGTTCATCGGGCTCCGGTAAGATGATTTCATTTATATTTTTAATATTGCGATGGGTCATGGAGTTTCTGCTGGCTCCCTCCCCAGTAATAATGTTTTGCATCCTGCTTTGGTAGGGGATACTAATGATGTAAATAGGTGGTGAGACAACTGGCAATGGTAGCCAGACTGGTGCTAGCCAGACTGGCGCTACCTCTTCTGCATCTCCATCCGCTGGTGCGGCTGCCAATAACGCCCAACTCGGATCCTCTGCTGCTGGTATCATCGGTCTCCTCATGGCTGCTTTGGCGTTGTAAGTGCGTCCAATGCATCCGAAAAGAGCATTGCACTACAACCTGGAACAGCCCTCGGGTTGTAAGGAGCCATTAATTACTTGGGAAACAACGGGCGATTTTAATGGTGTTGGACAGGGCGCGGAATGCTTCCTCTTCAACAAGCGAATGCTATGTTTCACATTCTCATGTTTGTCTATTGATTGACTGTTTGAATAATTAACCACCCTTTTTGTGTTCATGCGGGAAATTAATTGTCATACCATCTTCCCTTTTACTTTATTGGTAGAAATGGGGCTCGCATGATATGTAATAATGTCTTTGGCCTGTTTACCATGAAATTTGATAACAATTTAACTCGTTACATGCCCTGCCTGCACATATAAAACCAGCCATTTTAAATACATTCAAAAATAATGCCATACCAGCTGCGTTATCTTAAACTTGGTTCCTGAAATTGTAAATGAAGTCCACCAATCCAATGCTCTGAGCTAATGGGCAGATGTAAGTCATTATCTGTTTGTTTATCAGCAAGTACTTGCCAAGTTTGTCTCCACAGAATGATTTTAATTTCATCTTCCACTAGTTAGTTATATATTGATGCCATCTATATTTTTTGCATCATCCACCTGCTGCACCGCGCCATGTATCTGGCTGCTAGCGCTTCTTTTAGGCAATAGCATGCAATATTTACAGATTAAACAAAAATTACATGCAGTCAAAACTAGCCTATTGCTTAAAAGCTAGCTAGCTAGCCTAGAATACCGAAATTTGCCATCGTCCATCTTCTGAATATGTTTTACCTCGAATACAGCCGTTTTAGGTAGTAAATATACCTACCCTGCTAGAGGACCTTCCAACCCCGTTCCCAAAGCTCCAATTCCTACCTCCTGTAATCATCTCCCACCCACGCGCAGCCACCGTTCCACAAACAAGCAGGTAAAGCCAATACAATGGATCCCCTTCCACCCAACGCGGCCATACCCATCATACGGAAGCATGCAGGTACAATACATTCCCCATCGCCACTGGTAACACCAGCACCACCAGCACCTACATTCTCATCAACCGCATGACCACATATATAACCCAATGCATGCGCAACCATGACCCATCCTACAACCCGCCGCCACATCCACCGCGTCGTGCACCTCGCGCATAAGCTCCTGGCCTCCGAGCGCGCAAAACAGGCCCCAATCCTCGACCTCCTCACCCACCACAACCCCATACAATGACGCCGTCATAACCCTGGCGGGCCTACTCCAATGACATCGGGGATAGGAAGTATTCTCATTTCTCCCCTCACCTACCAGCAGCACTCCTGCGAGCACCAACGTCGTTTACGACGCGCTCCTCTCCAACGGCGCAGATCCCTCCCCGGCCGCCAGCGTCCAAAAGGTAGTTTCGAAACGTCTCCTTCTCCACGGAAATGAAGGACCCGGCTGTAATCTGCCGCCTCATTTTTTGAGGAAGGGTATCCGGAGCTAGCTATCGTGCAGGAATGCAGATAGGCTGGATGCCCTGGGTGCAGTGGGGATTGCGCGTTGTTTTACGTTCTTGGGCGCTAAGGGGCCGGGTCAGGGGAGCTGGGAGTTGGACGAGACGATTAAGCATTTTGGAGCGAAATTGCAGAGGTTGGAGAGGATGATGAAGACGGAATCTGGGAGGGCGATAGCTAGGGTGATGACGGTGAGGTTGAGGGAGTTTAGGAAGTGGTGGGTTGGGGAGAACAGAGGAAGGGATGGGGATGTTCGATGAATGCAGATTATTTTTGATGCTTTTCATTCCAAAATTTGCGCGTGAAGTCAAAATCAACGGCCTTCTGTCGTTTCTCAAAGTATGTATAGTACCAATTTACTCCGTTTTCAGCGGAAAGAAAATCAATCCTTATTCTCCCTTTCACTAGGATTTCCATATGAATTCATGGGGTATGCTGTTTGATGATAGTACTATACTAGTACTGATCTTGGATATATCTCAAGTAGACGAGACCAAACATCCCCAGATGACTATGCAGCATGTTCTTGAAAACAAACAAGGCAACCAATGTAAGTATATCTAATTATATATGTGCGGAGAAACATTCATATATAGACATCCAGCATATAATTTCCCTGCTCCCATATCACCCTGCAAAATTCCTGCCTGTATGGTATCCGAAAACGGGGGGGACTAGCCACCTATCTCCTTGTCGGAGACGAGGCTGGTCAAGAATTTGACAAAGCAAAATCGACGTGCTGAGGGGGAATGAGGCTAGCAATCAAGCGATGTTCGGCTGGGGTTATATCTGTCTGATGGTGAAAAAAGTGAAGGTCAAAACAGTAACGCCTTCAACTAAAGGACGTGGGGAAGACTCATAGATATATAGGTTCACTTTGCGCAAGTAATCTCTCAAAATAAGGAGAGGGAGGTGGGAAGAACGAAAGAACACATAAAATCACTGTAGACAGGTTCCTGGTAGTGAATGTGATGTGCGTTGCGCAGCTTTGAGGCAGAGGAAGATAGAAGAAAGAGAGGGGGCCGAAAATCTACATGCGTCGCATCCAAAAGATAATTTAAAAATAGGATGGGTTTAACTCCACAGGGCCATGTTTGTAAACTGGGGGTATGTCCTCTCAAGAACGCCGATGCCAATTGAATGAAAATACGAATGGAGGACCTTTAAACACCAGGATCGAATCTATCCTCCTACATGCAAAAGAGTTGAGGGACAAGGCGTAAAACAAAGGGAAATGCATGGTGTAAAGATAATGGACACCGGGTCCTGATATCGTAATGAATTGACAGCCTGAAGAATGAGGGAGTCGAAAGAAAAATATATAGTTAATTAAATGAGGAAATAAGGAAGAGTGCGGTAGAGAACAAATAAACAGCCAAACAAAGGAGATGATTTACACCTAAAGGAGTATTTGTATCACACTCGATCTCGTGCGAAATCTAAAACATCACAGTCATCCTCGAAGAAGCCATCCTCATCAGCTGTGGCAGCACAACCGATGGTAGAGGATGAAGCTGTCGCCCGCTTCTTCCTTCGAGTTGTAATCACTACATGCTCAACATTATCTCCAGCGTTTCCAAGACTGATCAAATTCTCTATCTCACCAGGACCAGCGTTGCGTCCGATATCGATATTATCTTTGCCATCGTCATCGCTATGGGTGGCCGGGCGTAAATTGAGCTTTATCGAAGGGATATCGTCCCCAAAAACCCATGGTTGTTGTGTCAGCATGACAACCTTCTCCTCATAGCTGGTAGGATAAACCATGAGGTTTACTCTGCGGTCGGTATGGAATGGCTGATACGGTGCATTGGCTTCAATTTCAGCCTGGGAAAGTGGCTGTGATTTAAGCTTGCCACTCGACCGTCGTACGAGTGTAGGTGAGGACAAAGACCAGAACCCGGAAACTTGAGTTTCGATCGGCATGGGCAATGCCTGCTCGGGACCGCTGGGCAACTGAGCATTAGCTGGTAACCGGATATCCGCTAATTTGCTTCCAATAACGGAGTGGTTTTGTTTATTCTTTCCAGCTGAAGAACTCCGTCGGACTCTGTATGCTGT
Organism: Histoplasma capsulatum G186AR; assembly: GCF_000150115.1. Taxonomy (NCBI): domain Eukaryota; kingdom Fungi; phylum Ascomycota; class Eurotiomycetes; order Onygenales; family Ajellomycetaceae; genus Histoplasma; species Histoplasma capsulatum. The sequence continues at coordinate 2,022,232 of NW_025544801.1, forward strand.
AAACTTGCCGCCGTCAATGACACCTAAGAAGGGTTCGTCTTCTGTACCAAGCCAAGTGACTCGAGAACGAGCAGTGTCTCTGGAAAAGGCAGAGAGATGCAGGCGGTTTTCGCCCACACGTCGAAGTGTGTTCATAGTTCCGGTTGCCGCGCCCATTGACTTACTCAAACCAGCAGCGACAGCCTTACCACCACCACGAACTCCCGTTGCAGCCGAAATGCCGAATGCCCCTGCGCCACCTTGGAAAGCTGCTCCGACGCTCGGCGCACGACCTCGTACAGCTGCAAGAATAGGCTGGGTTGTGCCACCAACAAGTTTTATGGCGGCAGAGAACGGGTTACCTGGAGGAGCCTCTTCATGGTCTTCAATAGCTGAAGTATCCTTTTGGTTCATCTTAGAGGGCGCAACTCGGCGGAGAGGTGGCCATTGGAATGCAGCCCGTGGAAGGTCATAGACGTGAACAGTGCCTTTCTTAGTGATAATCGCTAAGCGCTCTCCCGTGGGAGCAGTCCATACAATATCAACAATACTTGACGTCGTCAGTCGGGCATATCTCGCGACTTGTCGCACATGAAGAGCCGGAGGATTGGAAGCCACTGCGTTTGAAGTTGGATCATCCGATATAAATGCCCTAGATCTGCAGTGCTTTACCTGCATGAGGTCCCAAATATGCTGTATGTCCCCCTTTTTACTGGCAGTTAGCAGCATGAGACCGTTAGGTGCGAAGGAAAGAAAGCTGCATCCATTAGGTGGTTGGAATGTGGCAATGGGGGTAGGAAATCCCGATTTAATATCATGGGCTTCTTCACATTTCTTCAAATCAATGATGGACACAAGATCGGGTTCGCCAACCAAGCCTGATTGAGTATCAGGCGCATGCGTTGGCGGAAGAATATTGTGCCCGGTTTGCGCTTCAAATTGGTGAGAGCGACGAGAAGGAGTCGCATGCGTTAACTGAGCGTCTTTATTCCAGTAGCTATTCCAGGTTTGGACACTTTGATCTCCGATCCATCGAGCACCTTTGAAAATTTCTTGTGTGACTCCTCTTGCAACCTTATTGAGGAGGCTCTCTCCTTCCCCAGAGTCAACCCCACACGAGATTGAAGGACGAGAAGGAGGGGTATGACTATCTAATCCATAAGTTTTCTTCTGGATTAAATGCGAGGGAATGGTTCCGTGGAGGGAAACTCGGCGTGAGGCAGACGGTGGAACAACAGCTAGCCATCGACCACTAAGAGATAAAATTGGAGTGTCTAAATTGGTTGAAGGTCGGCTAGTATCAGATTGGAAATCGTCCAGGTCATTTGTCGAGTTCGACGAGCTAGAATACCTGCGGACATCTTTCCACTGCATACTAGTCCAAGTTTTTCCAAGGCACTGAAAAAAACCGCGCGACGACTGGGAGATAATACTATAAATGAAAACCTCGCCACTCGTGCCAGAAGCGATAACAGCAAAATTTCCACTTGCATATATTTTCAGGTTTCCAACGGGTGACGAAGCGGACATCGGCAAGCCAGGAAAGGGATCGTAACAGGGCACAGGTTTTGTTGAATAGAGCGTTGTTATGTGCTCCTGTGTTTTGAGGGAGTAGACTTGAACTCGAGTCTGCACTTGTAGGGGATCATCACGCCTTGACCGTGGGTTCGGTACTGCTGGTACTATTTCGACCTGATCCGAATCCGCGGAAGACGAGGTGCCGCCATCGTCGACTGTCTGAGCGGGCCCGTGTATAGATATCGCAATGAGTGGCCGATATGTTGCGAAAGGATCAACCCTAGACGCCCATGTTAGAATTTTGGCGTCTAGTACTCTTCCATTTAGTCCATCGAGCTTCCCGACTACTCTAGCTTTATCGCCTTCAACATTAAGCACGTCCAAATACCCATCACTCCCAATCAACATGACATTGCCACCAAATTTATTACTTGATTTTGAATGTGGATTCGAAATCGCATCAAAGCAACAGAAAGTATAGCCACCTTCCCCTGCGGGTCGCATACTGGGACTTGGGAAATGCGGTATGTCGATGTCGGGCGCGGAATAAAAATGTGGTTGTGGTAGATGAGGCAATGGAATTTGGTGCATGTGATGACTACTGGACGACCGTTGTCTATCCACAGATTGATACCTTGCCGGCGTAGAATTCGGGTGGCCATTTCCATAGCTCAAGGGCCGAGGCTTCCCCATCGGTGGTGAGGCTGGTGAAGGGCTATGGCTGAAACCCCCTTTTTCCCCAAGTGAGGCAAAATTTGGTGGTGATGCGCTTATGCTCAGCCCATCCATCAGATCATTGGGTGGGCTTTTTCCAAACGGAATGGACTTAGCCCAGGAATCAGTTCGATGGACGGTATCACTATTATCATGGCCACTCAACGAGTTTAAAGTATCCAAGATTGGAGAATTGACGTGGGCTAGATGTTGCTGCACGGCAGCATTCTGAGAATCGAGGGTGATATCTTCCGGCTCCAAGGCTGGGGAGAACGCGCTTCTATAGAAGTGGAGTATATGGCCGTTAGATACATAAATTCTATGCTGACTCGTACTAAGTTACGAGAATTGCAGAGGAAATGGAAAGAACTGGGGCTAACGACACCACAAAGCAGCGGAGGAACTGGTCACGTACTGGCTATCTGGATGCGCCTGCGTTTCAGTTTTGGCGGCCCCATCCTCTCGCTCCGCAACATTTCTTCTCTTTTTCTTAGATTGACGGCTAAGGCCTGATTGAGTTGGAGCTGTGAGCTGCTGTGACAACGGTGACTTGGCCGCCGGGGACCGACTTTGCTGGCGTGAGGGGTTAGACGCTGGGGGCATCCAAAAAATGATAGGAGGTGGCCACTGAAGGGCCGTGAAATGCGCAGGAAATCCTGGAGAAGTACGTAGAAGTCGATGCGAAGAAGTGAATCACTTCTTCTGTGGTCCTCGTATTTTTAAGGAGACTTGGTAGGCAGGGGATCCAGGATGGCGATCGACGGTCTGTGAATTTGAGAAGACGAATGAATGATAGGAACAGTCAAGGATGGTATGGGGACGGATATGACGAATAAGTAGCAGGGTTATATTCCAGATATGCCAGATACCGCCGTAAATAAACACAAGATAGCTATAGAACAAGAAGCCGTGAGGCAGTAAGGTGTACACAGACAGGTGAGAGGAGGATCAAGAGGTGGAAGGAGATGGGAGGAACAGAGCTTCCAGAGCAAGCTGCTTGTTTCTATAAGGAAATGTTCACAGATGACAAGTAGGTTCAGTAGACACGAACAAGCTGCTGGTAGATGTAGCGGGATAGTTCCATAAATTATTATCAAAGTAGCTGGTTTGATAGAAAGCGAGTTGTAAGCGTGGTTGTAGGTCTGTAGATAGGAGAGTCAGGAAGGAGCGACAAGAGGGGCAACGATGACACATCCAGCCAGGTGAGAGGATGGCACCTGTGATTGGCTGTGGATGACGGCGCGTCATGGAAAATAATAGTTAGGTAAGCAATCTGGCCGACTACAAACAGTGCAAACAAGGCAAATGGATGAAGTGCCAAGGCAGGCAAATAGTTCAAGTCATGTGCTCTACGTCACCTGCTGATTGTTAGCTGCTGGACACAGTACATTTACCAGACTTACTTGCACAAGACGTATACCAGGCGATCCGATGCACCTAGGTTGTGTAGGGCCAATGTTTGGTTATGGTGCTTGTGGTATTTCTTATTCTTCAAATCCTGGTTTTCGTGGCAGATCGTGAGAACAGCATCCCTGAGGTTACACCTAGGAGTGTTCGCTGAAAAAAAAAAAAACATCAGGCATACATTAGGGAACACAGGAAAGGACTGTACACCTGTTTCGAATTCGACCATGTATTTTGTACGTATCCTATTCGTTATCTTTTGCAAAATAGTTGTCTGAATCCTGTTTCTCTGGGGTACTCAAACTGAGGATTATTCGTCCCTCTACTCCGTACACGATCCAAGTTTCCTTCCTTTTTTTTTCTTTTGGAATTTTAAGAATCAGTAAGATGTTTCTTCGAAAAAACCAGCTCCAAAAAACATTTTGACGTTTGAATGACCCGTAATCTCAATCATGTGACTAGGATAGATGAATCCATCTTGATCATCTGTATGGTACATCGGGTCTATTGATTGCATGACATGATAAAGCGAGGAGTGTGCTGCCTGTCTCATTGGAATAAGTGGCCGCAAGTCTAAATAACTAATACATATCATCTCTTTAAAAAATTATCATTCCATTACGGTCTGGAAAACGGCTGACTGGATGACATCTTCGCCCTTGATCTTTGGTTGTATTTGATGTTCTGTTCCAGGCCCCGAAGCTATTTGAGACATTGCGGATATGTTATTTCTGATCCGTCAGTGTCTTGTCACAGAAAAGGAGCCTTATGAACACCCCCAATATTTCGAGGCGGATAAATCCGACTATGAATGTGTGAAAGCCTGAGCAATGATGAATATCACACGCCAATTATCGAAATCTCTTTGTAGGACGATTATGCTCGAATAAAGTCGCATTGTTAACGTATATAACGGCACTAGAACACGGCTTACTCCAGCGCCGCGGGGGATATTTGGCCTGACTGCATGCTCCACCTCACCCTGTTCGCTTGTCTTGTATCAAACCCTGGCCATAGGTGGAATAGAAGAGCATATAACAGATAATAGAAATAGGGTCCAGGCGTCAAGCTTTCTTCTTCGATGCTGCCTTCGCTTTGGCAGCCTTTTTCCGATTACTTCGAATCATAACAACACCTAGGAATGAACCCACGACCGCAGATCCGAGTAGCGTCAGGATAACGGGAATACGGATTGCCCAGACACGGGGTGGGAAGAGGTCATGGAGTGGGTGGCCGTCATCGACAAAGGGCTATATTTGACAATCGAGAAAGTTGGTCAGAAGACATTTTCATCTGGCAACTTCGTTGCGCTGCGCGACCTCATCCCCCTTTTTTTCTTTCTGCGTTTGCGGCTCGAGAAAAGTGGTGAAATTATTCATCATACCATGAGTAGAGTCCATGCCGTGTAGTAAAGGTAAACAGCAGTTGCCACTAAAAGCATGGCCAATCCAATAAGTCGTCCAAACTGTTTGTGTATGAACAATTAGCAAATTTTTGATTCTTTACAGAGTAAGGAATGAAAAATCACCATCACTGCGAGGAGTAGAGGTAGCTCAGGTCCGGGGATTGAGTGAGGTAGCAGGTTAATCCCTAAATAGGGTTGAAAAAGAAAGAGCTATCAAGAAAATCAACGTTGCTAATTGCTGAATAGTAATCAGGGTGAGAAAGGTCAAATTCTCACCGGCTTCCTCCTGATTGAGTCGCGGTGGGCAAAATAACAGTCTGGAATCATTGTATATCACGTGATGGATTCAGGCGCTAAAACCATCATACCGTTTTTTTCTGCCATTTTGAACAAGCATTCATCCCAGCAAACACTTCCAGCCACGCAAGTGGTTACAATATCTTAATATGACTTGGAAGTAACGACAAACCGCATCACGTCCTGCTCGAAATGGAAGATCCGGTGATGCTACAGTCAGCAGTTCGTCTGCCTACTCCCCCACCGGGCGCGTCCTACTCTCCCCAGCCTTCTGGGACTCGAAAACGGTCACCACCATCCCGATCCCCTTCACCTGACCGACGTCGTTCTCCTCCAAACGGGACGTCTCGTGGAGGGCCTGACTTTCCTCATGGCGAGTCAAACAGTCATATGGAGAGAGAACATCAGCTCACCGAACGGCTTCGAATACGAGAAGCTCCTGCGAAGCCCCTGACCGAAGAAGAGAAGCAAGCTGCTGCGAAGGCGGAATATGAAAAACTGCTGAATATGCGCTCTGGTGGAACTTACATTCCTCCGGCGAAACTTAGAGCACTGCAAGCTCAGATCACTGATAAGACGAGCAAGGAGTATCAGCGGATGTCATGGGAGGCCCTGAAGAAATCCATTAACGGTTTGATCAACAAAGTCAACGTTTCGAACATCAAATTTATCGTTCCTGAGCTTTTTGGAGAGAATCTCGTTCGCGGAAGAGGTCTCTTTTGCCGAAGTATTATGAAAGCTCAGGCTGCTAGTTTGCCGTTTACGCCAATATATGCAGCCATGGCCGCGATTGTCAACACAAAACTTCCGCAGGTGGGAGAGCTTTTGCTAAATCGGCTCATAGTCCAGTTCCGCAAGGCCTTCAAGCGAAATGACAAAGCCGTTTGCATCTCGTCGACCACCTTTATTGCCCACTTGTGTAATCAACAGGTGGCACATGAAATGGTAGCTGCTCAAATCCTTCTGCTTTTGCTACACAAACCTACGGATGATAGTGTGGAGATTGCTGTTGGCCTTACTAGGGAGGTCGGACAATACTTGGAGGAAATGGGAGGGCCAATCGCGCTGGCTGTGTTTGACCAGTTCAGAAACATACTTCACGAGGCGGATATTGACAAGCGTGTTCAATATATGATCGAAGTTCTATTCCAGGTCCGAAAGGATCATTACAAAGATAACCCTGCTATCAAGGAAGAGCTCGATCTCGTCGAGGAGGAAGACCAGATCACGCATCGCATTAGTCTTGATGATGAAATCGATGTCCAAGATGGTCTGAATATATTTAAGTATGATGCTCAGTGGGAGGAACATGAAAATGCATATAAGAAGTTAAAAGCCGAGATTCTGGGCGAAGGGAGTGATGACGAAGACGGGGACGAGGGTGAATCGGATGAAAGCTCCGATGAGGATGAGGAAGACGAGAAAGACCAGCAGATGGACATTAAGGATCAGAGCAATACCGATCTTGTTAACCTCAGGAGGACGATCTATTTAACTATTATGTCGAGTATTGACTTTGAAGAATGCTGCCACAAACTCATGAAGATCACTTTGCCACCGGGACAGGAGTCGGAGTTGCCGTCCATGATCATCGAATGCTGCTCTCAGGAGCGGACTTATTCCAAGTTCTATGGCTTGATCGGGGAGCGTTTTGCGAAACTCAACCGTCTTTGGGCTGATCTGTTCGAAGAGGCCTTCATCAAATATTACGATACGATCCACCGCTACGAAACAAACCGTCTTCGGAACATTGCGAAATTCTTTGGACATATGCTCAGCTCGGACGCGATTGGCTGGCATGCGTTGTCCATTATTCATCTCAACGAAGAAGAGACAACATCTAGTAGCCGTATCTTTGTTAAAATACTATTCCAGGAACTGGCCGAAGTTCTTGGAATGGCGAAGCTGCAGGAAATTTTCAAGGATGATATACTCCAACCTAGTTTTGAGGGTTTGTTCCCGAGTGATAATCCAAGAAACACGCGTTTCTCGATCAATTACTTTACTAGTATTGGTATGGGTGTCCTCACAGAAGGGATGCGCGAGCATTTGAAGAATCTACCTAAACCTTCTTTTCCCGCCTTACCTGCACGAGCAGCAGAATCAGACTCAGAATCAGTCAGCTCATATTCAAGCTACTCGTCATACACTGGCTCTTCCAGGTCGCGCTCGTATTCTCGCTCTCGCTCACCCTCTCGTGGCCGAAGACGCTCCATCTCGTTCTCCCGCTCTCCCTCATCTCGAGGAAGAAGCCTTAGCAGAAGCAGTAGCAGAAGCTATAGCTCTACGCCATCCCGCTCACGGACACCTCCACCTAGGCGCCGGGATAGACAACCACCATACTCTCGGTCGCTATCTCCTGCGAGCCACAGATCTCGATCTGTCTCATATTCTCCTGTACGTCGTCGATCTCCTCTACGCAAGCGGTCAGATTCGCGGGGTCAGAAAGCAATCGCTAGCGGAAGAGGTAGCGGACGCTTTCCATCCCGCTCAATCAGCCCTCCCCGTCGCGGACGTGCCAAGGACACTCGCCACAGGTCGACAAGCTACTCACTCTCCCGATCCCCTCCACCCCGCTCAAGCAGGGGAAGGCGGCGAAGTTCTCTGTCTTTGCCACGCTCACGATCCCCCCCACCTCGCAAACCGAATAGGGCCAGGCGACGATCCCCTTCTAGATCTGTAACCCCGCCTCGCTCTAGAGCAATTAGAGGCCGGAGCAAGGACAGACGCCCATCCAGGTCCCCGTCACGTTCTGCTTCCCCACCCCCGCGCTCTAGGCGCAGATATAGCCGGTCTCCTACATCCCTTTCTCGTTCCCGATCTCCTCAGCGCTCGTTGACTCCACCACGACGTGTGCATCCACAACGTGATCGCCGTTGGGGCCGTGATGGTGGACGAAAACGTTCTCCTTCGCCGGCTGTTTCTCGATCCCGGTCTCCAGTTAGAGCACCACTGCCCAGTGGGCGTGCGAGGGCTGCTGATTTCTTGTAACGATGTTTATTATCTTCTTATTTTAACTGTCTTCTTTTTGATAATACGGTTTGTTGGGAAGAATAAAGAATAGCACAGCTTTGCTTCTGGGTGCGTGGTGAATACGCATGTAACAAAGGAATAAATGATGCTTCCTTTTTTTTTCTCGATGGAGTGACTCAGGGGTGGGGAGCGGAAGGGGGCTATTTCTTCCTTCCCCGCACTTTGAAATCAACTGAACTTCGTGATGTTCCTTTTCATTATTTACACACTTATGATCTTGTATTTCCTTGAAATTGGCTGGTGCACGCATTCTATCTCAAGACATATTTCCTGTAACATGATACCTGCTCAAACTCTTCTAGCTTGGTTACTTTCTCCAGCACAGCTATTTCTAAACCTATGTTACCACCATGTATTGTTCAGTATGTCAGTCCTTTTCTCTTGACGCCTTCCTTTTCTTTACTCCTTTGTTTTTGTTTTTGTTTTTTTTTTTTTTCACGAGAAAGAGAATACCATGTTTCACTGGAGCTATCGTCCTTCGTATCTGTATTTTAGAGCCTAGACTATAAATTAAAGATGTTCGTTGATCGAGGAAGTCTTATCATTAATTTTCACAAACAATTTTCTAACGTATTTTTTTTTTTTTTTTTTTTTTTTTTTTTTTTTTTTTTTTAGATTTACGCTTTGGAGTAATTGTGGCCCAGGGCACGCCTACTCTTTTTTGTTTTAATGATAGACAAAGAAAGCGAATTGGAATACAACCTGGGAAATTTATTTGTTGTGGAACTTGAATATCAGTCTGGAGAATAAAAAAGGAGAGATACCGCTAACAAAGCTGTTGGGTGTGCATTGTGGACCCAATTTCGGATGTTGGAAATCAACACAATGCTGGTAACTGAGGAAAAGGCGAGACTAGTCTTATTTTATAATAATTTGTTTCTAACTTGAGCAGAATGGGAAGTGTAAATAAAAAGAGATACGAAGATAATTCGAAAGGTGAAATAGTGGAAATGTAGCTGCCATTTATTCATATGAATATCAATGCAAGAGAAAAGGGTGTTATTTCTGAGGTGTGAGTATTTAGAATAATATTTCTCTCTGGTTCTGGCTAAGGCAAATTTCATGGTTTGCGCAAGTTATAATATAAGTTGGAGGGGAAGGGATATCAGAAGATATGAAAAAAAATAATAGAATTGTGGAAAAGGACGCGGTGGAGTGATAGATGGATCATAGGATGAAGATGAAAATTGGAGAGGCAAGCCAAAAAGGGGGGAGAAAAGTAAAACACCCCAACATTCCATCCTAGAAAAAAGAAAAAGTGAAGAAAAGGAATTAGCGTACGGGACTAGTTTCGAAGAGAAACCTCGTCTTTACAGGCTTGAAATGATTAATATAGAAGATCATTCAAGTAGATCTGATTCTGGGCCCCATCACATTCATAATGTAGAAGAGATTTTGCATCTCCTTCATCAATTGCCTTGCTTCCCTTCTCCATTCCAGCCGGTGTACCCGCACCTGCTCTGATCGAATCACTCAAAACTCGTTTTCACCTTCGTTGGGTGGAGGTCTTTGTTGAAATTGGACAAGCGAGCGGATATTCTTAAGGTGGGCTATATTTCCATCACTGTTCTGCGCAAGTCAAATTACGAGTATGTCAGCCATTGCGTGTTTCAGACCTGGCTTAATTAACTCATTTCACAGCCGAATCTCCTGAGTCCTGCAGGAAAGTTCATCTAGACGTGATACGATAAATTAGATGATATGGACATAAAACACAGCTATAGGGTCCAGCGAACACAGAATCGAGGACAAGGGATAGGTTTGACATTCAATCAGGGGGATGAGGGGGAAGAAATATGGTAAAAAAAAAGCGCAAGACATACATTCACAGCCAACTTTCTCGCCGCTAGATCTCCCAGCTTTCAGCCCGACCCTTGACCCATTGACTACCAACGGCTCGGTTCTTTTTGGGGAATCAGCCTCACTAGATCCTGGAGAGAGGCTAGTCGATCCTGTGGGCGACTTCCGATCTGTTGACAAAGATGCCGTCACCGCTGTCACGTCATTCGCGTTTCCATTTCCAATCCCTGTCCCGGCTTCCACTCTACTTCCACTCTCATTGGTGTTTTTGTTTCTAGCAAGTCGATAAGGCGTGAATACCGCCCCATTTCCACTACCACTGCTGCCTCCTCCATTGTCTCGGTCAATTCGTACTCGAATTCTGGAACCTTTGAAATATGCATTGTCAAATAGCGTGACAGCTCTTCGAGCCTCTTCCTTCGTTCGAAATGTAGCAGTTGCATAAGCCCTCGGGTGGCGACCTCCCCCTTTACGATCTTCGCGAATATCGCATCGCTCCACAGTACCAGCCGTCCGTAGATAGTCCTTCAAATTCTGCCAGGTGGTATCGATGGCAAGGTTCTGTATGCAAATGCTGCATGAAAAATTCACACCTAAATCCTGGCGAAAATTGTAAAAACTGTTACTGTTGCTAGTTTGGCGAGGCATGTTAACACTATTCAGTTCATAATGGGGCTGTGGGATGCACATTGCCGTGGAGTATCTGTGGATTGCAACGGATGAAGGTTCGAATTGCTGGCTCAGAATTGTCGTTGGCATCGGGAAATGGACATCGCTGGGATAAATCAATGGAAACTGGTAACCTAGCGAGTCTGTCGTAAGGGGAACGAGCTGATGCTGATGCTGGCAAGGAGAGTTTAAGTGGGTGACGAAATGGGCAAATTCTGATGATGTAGCGTAAGACGGAGGGGGGGAGAAGTTCCTGTGCCTGTTTGTGAGCCCATACGCATTTGAAACGTAGAGGGGACAAAAGCAGTTGAGTTTTTAAGGTCATACTTACTCAGGGGGCATAGCGCTCGTCGGGGAGGAGATAAGTGGTGGGCATCTTGGAGGACTCGAATATCCTCCAGCAGCATATGGCATTCGGCTTGGAGGTTGACTCTTGGTCGGTCCAGCAATGGGTTTGGTCGGCGCACTTGCGAGCGATAGTGTCACCGTCAAGCTATTACCATTCCACCCGTTCGTTGACAGCCTGTCTATCGCGCTGGTTAGAAGAATACGGTTTGACGGGCGATTGCCGCTAAATACTTACTATAAGTGCGCCACGCTTCATCTTCATTTTTCACTATGATTTGGCCAAGTCCAGTTGGATGCCCGTGACAATCATCGTAAACTACAGCCTGCCGTATGTGCAGAGCAGTTTGGCGGACAAGATCTTTCAGTTCCTGCCATCGACATTGAGGCGGGATCTGCACCGAAATGGGGATCCATAGTCAACGCTTCATCTTCGACAATCGAATGAACAATGGCATTGACACTGAGGAACAGAGAACAGATAAACTTACACCTTGAAGAAATACGACATATTCTTCATCTGTTGACCGAGAATTCCTCCGGCCATCTCGTTGTCTTGGTGACATTGGCATGATTTTCCGTGGAAGCTAAGGGAAATCCAGACCTGTTTGCACAGCAATATTAATTTCTTTTTTCCCCCCAATACAACAAAGGAAGGATATATTTAGATCAGGAGACTCTAAATGCAGCAAAGGAGGCAGGTTCCTGAGTGTTTGGTTTAGGGCGTACCTCTGTGGGAATATAAAGCTCCAAACGATCGCAAAAGTGTACAAAATTTGCCCCGAAAATGAGAATATTTTGACCCACCATATATATTTATTCCAGTTCCCGACGCTGGCGCCCTTCGACCCGCGAGTCCAAAGGGTAGAACAGGGCGGGGAGAGAGGAAGATGCGCTCATGAACAGGAAGAGCAAGTTGAAACTTAGCGGCACAAGATGTAAAACCCAGATAGAGAGAGTAGACCTAAGGGAAGAACAATGCAGCAAATAAAACAAAATGCACCGATGGGAGATATATTAGGGCCAAGGATGATTGTTTCGGAATATCAGTGAGCACGAGCAAGTCATAAAATGTTTGTCAAAACGTCAGGAAATGGCTGCAGAAAGATGGAGCTACCCCACGAAATGTATATAAAAGGCTCAAAAGATCGGTATTATGGAGAGGGAGATCTTTTCCAAGGAGGGACCTGTCCTCGGTGTTATCGCGGATCGCAGGCCGGCGTCCCTTCAAGATCAGGATAATTCAAATATCCACTGGAAAATGAGAGTATTGAGTGGGAATGGCGGGACTGATTGGCAGCAGCCACAGTGCGTCTATTGTCGAATTACAGCCAGCTGAATATTATTCGAAAAATAAGGCAACCATCACCAACTTTGAACCCTCTTTCGTACATCGAGGAGTCAGTTCATTAGATAACTATTCCGGAGAAAATATCTATGATCATCATTCCAAGGTGGCGCCCAACAGCGGTGTCTAGGCATGAATAGGGTCTGGGAGTGAGCTGAGGAATAAAATAATAAGTAACAGACTAGGAGATGGGCAAATATCAGTATCACATCTTACTGTATTGGATGCACAAACACTTATCATTCGGGGAATCCGTTTTTGCAGCCACATTAGCAATTCCGCACAATTCCATTACGTGCGGAGGCATTTTGCAGCGTTACCAATTCCCGATGCCTGACAGGAACGGAGGTTAGGACGAATGAGGAGGAGTCACACCACTGGCGAGTATGTGGCCTGTCATTGGTTATGCAGTAGCCAAAACTGGAAGAAGTTCATCCTGAACACCCAAATACAAAAATAAGACAAGACTGAAAAAGCAAGAAAGAAAAAAGAAAAGAAAAAAAGAAAACACGCCTGTCCACAGGTTTCTCGTAGGCGCTAAAGGAGAGATCTGGACGACCATTTTGACAAGCATTTAAAGCTAGTTCTCTCACGATGGAGGAGAAGCTGTCAGTCTATTTTGAGCCTTGGGCATCGTGTGGGTGATAAGGCCGATCCTAACCCATTTCTTTGCTTTTTCCTTAGGTAGGAACAAAGACAAAGAACTGCCATTATCGGCCAAGAAACCAAGCAAATACGGAAAATAAATAGGGCGGGTTGGGGCTGGCCCTGATTGTGAGAGTTTCCGACCTGTGATTTGGCCAGCATCGAAGCTTTAACCCCTCAAGTAACCCCCAGCGACGTTCGGCAACAGCAGTGACCACAAGCGGAGGTAAGCAAGCTCTGAGGGAAGTGGTCAGGAAATCAACAGGCTCCGGCCAAACCGGTCCCCCACCCGAAAAAAAATTAATGAAAAAACAGGTATCCATTTCCTTAGATCTGGGTCGTACTGCTGCTCTAGGCGGAATATGCTGTTCTGGAACCCTGAAAGTGGCTGAAAAATTAATGGGATGAAATAGATCTTAGATCATAAACCGATGATCTAGTGATTTTTATTTTGTTTTGTTTTATTTTGTTTTTGTTTTTGGGTGGGACGATCTTCTGAGAAGCCCTTGGTTAGCCAAGGTTCATCTGTTGGCACTGCTGTGCGCCATCCGAACGCAGTGCATATGAGCTGTCTAATACACGTACGGTCGGTGCCGCAAACATATCCATGGGTGACCTTACTTCTGCTCCTTCCGCCCTTTTTGGAAGTGCTTAAATGGGTTGTGGGAAGCACAACGTTGATTTCTGGGGCAAAATTGCCTGTCCACAATGGAAAGCCCTAATGGGGAGACACTAATCCAGGGGAAAACATGGAAGAGAAATTCGAAAAGAGTGAAAAAAGAAAAAAGAAAAACAATATGTCTCGAAGTTATCTGAGAAACTGACACTGGTGATTCGTAGAAATCATTACCCGGAAATCGGGCTTCCCCAGCACGGCTGCTGCAGAAACTAGGATTAACGAATAGAGCGAATCAACGTCTTAACCAGCAAGCCTGGGCAATGGCTCAAGGGATATGTCCATCATGATGCAGAAATGTCTTCCTAGGCTGGAAAATCGACTGGTGGTTCGGTCGAAAGACGTGAACGAGAAGACAATGGGCCTATGATTTTTGTCCCGCAGCAACTCCAGGTGCATATGCAAGTAGCATCGCCGGACGGGGTCATCGGCATGCGAGACTTTAATGTCAGGGCGTGAATGAACATGAGCACTGATGATTATTTTCTCCCACCTTGATATGTCAAGTTGTCAGCATATTGTTAGCGCGTGTATTAAGGCTAGCAGCATGGGCCTCCTAGCACCTCGCCTCTAGGATAATCGGAAATTTGGGAAGAAAATAAAGACTGACAGCTGTGATTGCAGAGTGCTCTTGTCCATCTTGTTGCCAGTTAGTTGCCCTCACTAGGTCTCTCGTCGCGTGTGGCAATGAAGCGGTTCTGCAGCAGCTTTGCGCCGCAAGGAGCTGAGTACATCACTGAAGAATCGTGGACAGCCCATGTATTTAGTCAGATGTATGCTCCATCTTGCTACTGTGCAGGCCCGATGTGGCTGGCTGTCGTGGTGGGGGAACTGTGAGGTACGAAAAGTGACGAGTCATTTTTGGACCAGGCGGCGCTCAAGTTCGCAGGTTCCTTGGCTATTGTTGAAGACCCTTCAGATGTAGGTCATTCTTGTCCCAATACCCATACCCAAGCGGTTGGAGATATTTCCAGTGTGCGAAAGTCTCGAGTTCCTCTCCAATTGCAATATCTCGAAGGGACTGAAGATCATCCATTTCATCTCGTCTATCTGGTAATCGTGCCGCGTTCCACTTTATTTTCCTCCCCGATTTCCTCCTCCTCAGGCAATAATTTGCGGTTTGTACAATAAAATGCTAATTTTATATTTTCCACAGGCCAAATCCTAGTATTTTTTTATCTCTTCTCATAATGGATATACATACTATTTCTTTCAACGCCCAGCAACAGACTTTCCTATCTGTGCTGGCTCCCCAATAACGGACTGGAAAAAGCTACCACCAATGCTCAGACGGAAAGATGATGCATACAATAGCTATCCCAGCTGGCAATCAATGGGTCTATCCCAGACCAGTTGCCTTAACCCCGCTTGGTCCCGAGCCCTCCCCGGGTCAAGGACCCTGAGCGTTCCGCTATTTGATGTATGATGGGCCCGCTCCTCACCATAGCCTGAGCGTTGACAAACTGCTGTCATTGGACTTGGGAGGAACCTCCGCTTGAGCTGAAACGACGCCAAATGTAGATCTCCGGATCCTCATTGCTGGGCTCGGAGCTCGGGGTGCCCGCCGGCCTTTGAACTCTACATAGTGAGGAATAAGGCGCGCTTCAAAATCTGTTCTATGAGGAGTGCAAGTGGAACCCTCAGTACTGGCGATATTAACTCATATCTCATGGACAATAATGCTCGTCGTCGCTGGTTCTTACATGTTTCTTTTTTTCTACCGCGCCCATTATCAGATGGAGGTCATTCGAGGAAATCAGAATATGTTGGTCAATTCTATTTCATACCCTCTGCTAGCTTGATAATAGAAGAGATCTCATGGAATAGACGCTTATGCCTGCCTGACTGTCAGTTAAATCCCTATCTATATACCTCAGGCGCTCTTGATATCCTCTAAGCGGCTTGCTATGCTCTACAAACTCGAAAATGCACTCATCACATGCCACCCACAATTATTTAAGAGACCGTCTACTCTGAACAAAGAAATAATATCACTCGTTCTACGAGAATAGAAATGGGCTTAGAGGGTCATAAGATTCCCACTTCTAACTACACACATATCTTAGCAAGAGCTTCCATCGCGCAAATTACCAAGTATGCTAGAGAGCAGGGAACACACATCGCCTAATCTCACTCTTCTCTTATTCATCACTGCTTTACCTTCTCCCACAACTAACTATTTAGCCGCACCTCCTTCCCCTTCCTGCCCGGCCCCAAGCGGAGAAGAATGTTGTAACAAGTGCGACTCGATTCTCATTATACAGCAGTACTGCTGATGAGTGAACCGTCCACTCACAAACCACGATTTAGCGATGTATTTTTTAACGAACGGCTACACGAACGGCTACCAGTTACGGTCGAGGTGCAGATCCTTTACACACCATTATTACTTGTAGAGATATAATCGATTCGATCATTTTTAACACAGTTAAAATCACATCAAGACAGCCATCTCCACGACCCCCATTTTAATATACAATCTAGACTACAGACTAATTTCTTCGATATACGCCCCCAGCTTCTTCCCCTTTCGTGCTCTAAGAAAAATGCCAGCACCGTTCACCTCAAAGCCGCATACATACCCACCAAGCAGGCAGCTAACGGGAACAAGCTTCGCATCCCGTTAAGCCCAATCCACTGACGCAAAAAACGCTCCGTCTCCGCCCTCGCCCCAACCTTGGCTATAGGCTCCGTCTCCACCAAACTGGCCTTCTCCAACAGCTCCTTATTGGTCTTCGTCATTGCAAGGATGGTGAACGGGACGATAGACAAGGTTAGCGCCCCGGCAGCGCAATACAGCGTGGATGTGTTCTGACCTGCCTCACGGAGGGATATAGTCCCGGAACGATCGGACCAGGCTAGGTAGAAGAATGCGGCTGCGGTGCAGAGGGCGATGGGCGGGTTCTGTGTTGCGCCGAGATGATAGACGTTTCGCCATAGCTTTGCGAGGGTGCTGGCGGAGAGGTTGCTTTCTTGGGCGGAGGTGAGGAGGGAGGGTGCGACATTTACACTGTAGGCGGCGATGTTGCCTGTGGAGTTGAAATGTGCTATTATTAGCATCTGGCAAATATTTTGGTCCTTACTCTGAGGACATTATGTGTGTGTGTGAGAGGGACGTTCAATATGTTATCTCTCGTACGTAGAGAGATAAACCGAGATATAAGATTCCCCTTGGGAATTGTATTGATGAATGGGTAGATAGGTACTATCTCTTCGGATTATCCAAGATGGAGTAACTGCGTACCAGAAAGCCAAGCTGCACCGCTCAAACCTACTGCCTGCGCGACACGGAAAGCGGTTGGACAAGAGGTCGTGTTCGTGGCCATTGTTGGGTTGGTTGAAATCAAAGGGAACTTGGTCTGGCGATTGCTTTTTGTTGACAAGGAAAGGATCTTTGTTGGGTAATAATGGCTTTCCGAGGCTACTTTATTTTGGTCGTTAATCGTCTCTGCCTAAATACCAAGGAAAAGTTGCTGTGACGTCACTTGGTTACAGATGCTGAAGCTGCACTGGACAACTGCCACATAATTAATACACCCCAAGCAATATTTCCTCACCGAACACTCGACTGTGCTCGTTACAAATTCTCATCCCCTGGCTGCAAGTTGGTACCACGGATTAAATCAGAGAAAGCTGAATCTGGAGCAATAGCGGTAGCTACTAATCAATTGAAATGGTTCCTGTTTTGATGTACAGCGGCTACATTGTTTGAGAAGAAGTCTTCGAATGAGAATAACTAAACAACTATATCAATTCAACAAATGGATGTAAGTCAATATCCGCAAAGTGGGCAGGATTGTCGCTCCATATAACAGTTTTCGCGCGCCAACCTTCATGAATGTGGCCAAAGCAGTGCATCTGGGGTCGGCTTCTTGCAATGGCTGTGAAGAGATGGGGACATTCCACTCTCTGATGGCTGACAGTGTAGTCCATAACACCTCTGGGTGGTCCATGGGTGATGACTACATTGACGCTGTCCTCAAGAGCAAAATCATGCCCGGTGTTGGGATTGTACTGAAACCCCCCCCAGTCCTGTGCAGATGGAGTAAATAGGCTGGCGTAAACGGTCAGAAATGCGTTTTTTATCAAAGTAAAGCGGTGAATCCCTTCATCTAGCAGCATAATACCCATGGACGCAGCATCCTTAAAGAGTTGGGCTAGTGGCTGTCTCCGCAAACTTGGCCGTCGTCGATATCTGATCGCTCATTTTAAAGGACATAACGCCTCTAATCAATCCGAACGCGTTTGGTCGCAAAGGAGACTTTCGCCGGAAATCTTTGGCACTCGTTTAGTCATATCATCTTGAAGAATGGGAGAAGTATGGGAGCCCGTGGATAACAGAGACCAAGAGAGCACGAGGACAAGGACAAGGACAAGGACAAGGACAGCAAAGCCCCCCCCCTCATTTCAGTCAACTTTCTTCACCAGTACTACAACGCAAATAGCCCAATTTCCGACACCAATATAGCCCATATTCCTGAAATTCCCTTTATTTCGTCGCAGGGCGGTTGCGATATCTTTAAATGCAGATATCAAGATCATGAGAGGTAGGAATAAGCAAGGGGGAGCAACTGCTCCAAATGCCAATTTCGATGAAGGATCGAATTCCGCTATAGATGCGGAACGAGTTTCACCACCGTTTTGTGAAGTGCTCAGGTGTATTGCCAAGGATGATAAGAATAGCGATTCGCTACGTACTGAGTATGCGGTGGGCTAAAATGCCCACTATCTGAACAATATGCGAAACCTTCTCCAATATTTTTTCTGAGATGCAGGGAGCCACTGGGGATCGGGAAGTAGCCGTTCCGCCACAAAATCATCAGATTCTCGGGGACATCCACATCGGGGAGACGACCCTACCCCCTCCTCCTCCTCTTTACGTTGTGCCGGATGACATCGCCAACGACCCGGGCTACCGCACCTTCCCCCATTCCTCTCCTCGGAAATGGGCAATATCGCAAATGTCCCAACCTGCACCGGCTCAAATAGCACCGGTACACCGAGACACGCAACCTGTCCTTGGAGAGAACTCCAAACCTATGTCAGATTCGCTGTGGATTTCAACCGCTCGGGAACAGGGTTCAATTTCGAATTCGTCGAAGATCCCATCGGAGCGGATGAATTCGTTAACACTCACATCCGAAAGGGGAGATATTAGAGTCTTGGTATCTGTAAAGTTCCAGATAATAATTGAGACTGTAATTGATAACTAGTTGCATTGGTGTGACTAAGCTCGGCAAACAAGCCTGCTTGAGATGGAGTGGAATTGGACTCCCCAATCTTCACTGGCAATAAATAATAGATAGTGCTGCGAATGTCGGTTTTAGAGGGCTATTCCATTTAAAAAGAGTCATAGTTCAGCTGCCAGCATTGATTGTGGATGAATATATTGGCTCACCACATTACCCGCTTCTAAAATTAGAAACGAAGGTTACTGTGATAATAGTAATATATGCTTAAAAAAAATGTTATCTAGCAGAAGAAATACAATATTTTGAAAAGCTGTTGAAAATTAGCCTAAACTAGTAATCTATTAGAACAGAGTACAGAAGCAAAAAGCACGGAATTT
The DNA here is from genome assembly GCF_000150115.1 of Histoplasma capsulatum G186AR. Lineage (NCBI taxonomy): Eukaryota > Fungi > Ascomycota > Eurotiomycetes > Onygenales > Ajellomycetaceae > Histoplasma > Histoplasma capsulatum. Next base: position 2,041,634 of record NW_025544801.1, read on the forward strand.
TAAGATAGATACGTAGACAGACAAACAAATAGATAGAATAGCCAAAAAAAAAATATAAGAATGTTAACCAATTAAGAAATAAATCACTACCTTCCATAATAAAACAGCAGCCAAGAAAAGTCAAAAGGAAATATGGCGAGGTCTGGGAATAAGCAGTACATCTGAGAGAATTCTTTGATTCGAAATAAAAAAATAACAGAAGAAAGGGGGGGGGGGGGGGAGGAGAATTATTTCTTGGGTTAAATAAGATTTTTCATTTTTATTTTTTAGATCATCGCGTTGAGCTCTCCTGGAGGGTTAGTTCCACTCCTGTTATTGTTTTCGCGTTTTTTTACACATAACTTTACTCCCGTAAATGCGAATTGGGGATATCATTTCGTTAGAATACATGTAGATAGTTCATTGCAAAATTGGGAATCATGGATTTAAAAAAGAAAAGTCCGTCTTCACTCAGAATATCTCGCTATGTTTTTGCCGGCGCCCACCAGGATGTAGCCCGTATTACCGTCAAGAGAAAATATATACACATCATATGTATAAAAAGCAACAGAAGCAGAGGCACCGCTGATTCCGGATCTACCTTCAGAACAAGAAATATAGAAAAAAGAATTGAAAACCAGGCAGAACCGAAGATTCCTTCCCGAGGGATCTGAACGGATGTTGCGCAGGTTGTGTGTGCCGAGTGTGAGGTTGGATCAAAAGGTCAGCTGAACGTGGGCGGTGTGGTTGTGAACGTGAAAACCTTCGAGAAAGCGCTGCGGAAGGGGTCGATTGGCGATGATTACCGAGAAGGAAACCGAAACGCAGCAGAGTAACGGTAGCTTTCTTTCGTTTTCTTGGCAAGGAGGGTGAAGAAAACCAGCCACGCCACGAACGAAGGAGAACCCGGACCAAGCCAAGAGTCAGAAGCTGAAAAACACACACGAGGAAGTGATTTCGCGGAATCCTTCTGTAATCGAAAATGGATTGTGGTGGCGGAAACGACGAAGGGGAAAAAATAAAACAAGGGCTGGAAGAGGTTGAGAATAAAAACGAGACGTGAGACATGAGGGGTTGGTTGGTTTCCGAAAATAGCAAGTCGCACTCGCACAGTCGGCGGGATCCCGTGATGTTGTGTTGTCCGGAGATTCGGAATGACAGGACAGGACGAGTGCGATAAACAATAAAAATAAGAAAACCCCTCCCCATCCGTCCCCGGAGCCTGTGATAGGCGGGGAAGGTTTGATTTCACCGCCCATGGGCAAAGAGGGAAATATCATATGGATAATAGGCGGTGAGGATAATTCTGGATTCAAACAAGATGAGAAACCAGGAGGACGGTCGGGTCGGAAATGGGTCGCGCGGAAAAGGCGAATGCGAAGGTGAAGGACGACTCTTGGGTGAGGGGTACCTAAGGCATTCAACGGCCATCGTCATCTTTGGGCCCTGGGCAAGGTTGTCCTGGTGAGTTGGTTGCTAAAGCCTCTTTCCGTTATCTTCGCATCTGACCAGCATCTACATCATTGGCCAGGAACACTGATGTCATTTTGCTTCTTGGGTTCAAACGAGGGCATTGTCTTGATTCGATTGGTCGGCATGTTGGTTGTTTTATGCGTTGGGAATTTGCACATTTCAATATCGCCCAAAATATTCCTTTTTTTTTTCATGCTTTGTTGCTTTTTCTTCCATTTTCTTCCATTTTCGTCCATCGGTGGGCGAAAAGATGAATTTTTTTTTAAAGTGTCTGATGAAATGAAAAAGTTACGGGTTTGGTTTGAGGTAAGGATTTTTGGTTGTGTTGGGGTATGCGGTGGCTTGTTTTTTCTTGCAGCTTTTTTTTTGTGCGCGTAGAAATAAGCGTATGGTTTGGTATTGTTATTGTTGAACTTTCTGGCTTTTCTGCCCTTGAGTTTTCCTTCCGGGGGTTGCTTTCAGCGATTATTGAAGCCAACCATCGACGCACAGCGGCTACAATAGTAGGAATTAACACCGAATCGAACAATACCGGGGGAGGATGAGGCATGTTCGAGGGAGAGGGATCGCTGGCATCTTGAGCAGCGAACAATATCGAAGGTGGACACAACAGTCTTCGAAGACTCGGAGGAGGAGCGGGGAGTCAGTCCTGTGCTGGAGGTATTGGAGGAAGACTCCTGCATTGAGGCAGAAGTCGAGCTCATGATGTACTGGGAAATGCGGTTTGCGTCGCGAAGAGGTCGCTGGGTGAGCGCGGAAATTTTGAGCGAGATAGAGATCGTAGGAGACTCGAGAGAATCGAGAGAGTTGAGAAAGAACGGGCAGATGAGAAGTGATGCAACAAGGACCTTGAGGCAGGGTAATATACTGTTTGAATCGGCTGGTAAAACGAGTTAAATGTACCCAAGGCTCCGGGAATGGCGGTGTTCAGGCGAGCATGTGCAGGATCGGTTTCCGGATAAGATCAGGCAAAACAGGGCGAGCAGAGCAGGAACAGGGGGAGGAAAAAGCGGCTGGTGTGGAAAACCACAGCAACGAAAACCCAAGTAGAAGAACAACGGCCTTGATCCCTGACCAGTGATGATCGAGCCTTTCTCCCAGCGACCAAGGGAGACAGATATGCAGCCGTAATGCACACAGGGATTTTTCCGATTCTGATTTCGTGGAGTTGTTGGGCTGTAACCTGCCTCGTAAGCGACGAAACAAAGAGGGCTTGGTTTGAATGTTTCAATGGGCGAGGGTGGGAATTAAAAATGGGACTCGGGCAGGGCTATCTAAGATTTTTTTTAAATACTGGCGGTCCGGCAGCAGGGGGAGCAGGTATAGAGTGCTTTGGGAATTAGCGAAAAGGTACGTGTACTGCGCGAAGAATTTAAAACAAGTGGAGATAGCTGTCAAGAAGTTTGGGCGATGGGCAAGATAAACACGATTGAAGAAATATAATAAATCTCAAACAAACTAGGGGTTCCTAGAGATGATTCCTGGGGGAAATAACGAGAGCATCCACAGCCAGTCGCAGGCACCAGCGCAGTGGATCGGGGACGCGCCGACGGATCAGCGAACAAATAAGCACAGCCAGCCCAGCAGCCGCAGGAGAAGATGAATGCAAGTCAGACGACGGCTTTTATCGTGTCCAGGTGCCTCTGGAAAGGTCGATGCCTGACAGTCAACAGACAGTGTCAACTCTTGACTCAAAAGTTGTCAAAGCTCTCCCATCCACAAACCACGGTTCGACCAAGAGTCATAGATACCATCGAATCAAAGCGTCATGGATCCAGACCCAGAGGCGCTGCTACAATTTTAATTTTCATCTCTTCAGAGAAACTTTCTACGCCAAATAAACTTCCAGTGATCCCGGATATTGATGATTGACTACGAGCAACTATCTCGAAGAAAACAATTCCTTCCATTCGAGTAATTTCTTCCATGAGGAATCCTCAGCGCCCGCACCAGAACCAGAACCAGAACCATGGAATCTCTTCAGAAGACAACACGGCTCTCCGCTCCGGTCCAGCTCGGCCTCGTGGGGAGGCAAACGTGCTGATACGAGACCTGCACACCCAACAAATCCAGCGGCGTGATTCGCTCTTCGCCAGCATATCGCCCTGGCACCAGCCTAACTAAGCCCCACCGTCGGCCTCCTTGGCTCCGGTTGCCCTGTGTTCCTAACGGATTTCCTTCGACTAGGAATACTACGATGTGATTCCTGTATGCATGCGTGTCTTGAAGGTTGGTGGGTAAAAAAAGAAGAAGGACCCTGAAGAGGGAACCATGGCCATGCAGGATGACAGCATCGTACATGAAACAATCCCTCGTGCTGCGTGTGTGCATGCGTGTGTGTGTGGGGGCGGTGTTTCTTGTGTAAAAATAAATAAAAAAAAACAAAGATTTACTCTCCTACATCTCACCGAGTGAGTAGGTAATCCGTGCGTACGTGCGTGCGAGTGACTGATAGATAGGAAAAGAGATGACTCGACTGTGATCTGGTGTAGTTATTCATTTAGAAATACGTGCGTCGCCTCCCTCGTCGTTTCCGCAGCCTTCCTTTTCTCCAGGTAACTCGGATCCGCGGATCTTGGGGTTTTTGTGTTTCTCAGCCACGCCCCAACCATGCGGTTTCGAGTTGAATGAATATAGACATAAAAAAGATAAAAGTAGATAAATGCCGGTGATAAAGTATGAGAGAGACAAGAAGCACCGAAAGAACGAAACAAAAACATCAATAGAGAGCCCAACAAAGAGTAAGATAACCACAAAAAAGGAGGAGAGTTTGAAACGCCGCCCCACCTGTCCCATGTCAACCTCCTCCCGCCAAAACAACCCCCTTCTGGATTGATCAATCTCGACCTTTGGCCGCGCCCCCGGAGTGACCAATACGTCCAAAGATCATACAGAGATATGCTGGGCTGCTTTTCGTCTACAGTATCAGAGTTCCTGCTGGGTACCTTGTCCGCAGAGCCCAGGGGGGGTTATGGGTGTGGAAATTCGGTAACTACGGATGAACCTGAGAGCGCCCAACTTAAATTCAAGAAGTCAACTCCTGCAGTATTTCGAATATCTGATTTACACCGAGAGCCAAAGCACTTCACTTATGACTCTCACATCACATGAAGGGTGTGGATTCATAGTTGAAAAGTAGTGCTGCAAATGAATAATAGTAATGAACATGACAATGAATATGCGCCATTCAATCCAGTTACCCCATCTATTTTTAATTAATATTAAGTAATTGATTTCGCCATGTATCGAATGGAATGGCTGAGGAGTAAGGTGGATTAGACTCTTGTATACATGTATACATGCATATATCTCCTTGTAGCCATGCATGAGAAAGGGTAATTTGAAATTCTTGCGTCTTAACGTGCAGACGTCGCTCAAGGTGACCTGCATGAGTCCATGAGGACAGGGGTGATATACTGCTTTTGCTAACTCTTTGTCTATCTCGGGGGTAAACGTTAGTTTTTTCATAGTATACATATCAACAAGTGTGTAAGAAACCTGCACAGGTACAGGTGTATGTATTCATTCCATCGCTTATCTGGGCTCAAAAACAATTGCGGTAGGGTTCGGCAACCAGGGAGCGCGAATGTGGGATAGCATATGTAGTATCTTTCATCTCCTTTGTCTTTCCCCTTTTGCTTCCTTGCAGAACTACCCGCCTCATCCTGACGGGAAGGACGGACGTGCATGCACGACGGAAGATCGGCAGGCGGGGATTCTAAACGATGCATCCGCTGCACAGGCGAGGCAGACAGGATGCACGCGATCCGTTCTGCGTATATAGACGGCGTATATCAAAGCGCAGACTGCATGAACGAGATATCACTACTCGATACATGTATACACCTCTTTTTACCCCATGATTCTGTTGTTGCTGTTGTTACTCTAGAACGAACCTGGCAGGCGAGATCCTGTAGTTTGACTAGCTTTGTGCGACAACTTAATAACTTACTTTACCCCCTTACCATTCCTTCGCTTACCAGGGGGCGTTGTTTATTTTTTTCATTTTGTTCTGTGCCCCTGGGGGCATCTTGCATTGTTCATCTCCGTTTAATGTTACCTACCAGCGAGCTAGGTTTACTAGTAGTATTGGGATTAAGAGAGAATTGTATGCATGGGGTGCTTGGAAAGCCAAAGAAAGCCAGAAGCAACATGTACGCAGGTAAGCAGGTTATTACAACTAGTTAACTAGCTACTTAGTTAGATATGCCCGCAATATGTTGATAAACGCTTCTTCTGAGTTACCACCGAGCAGGAATGTCACTGAATGGGCGTTCAGCGTAAAATCTGTAAAGAATAATGGCATATAAACTTCGTTGGTTGTCAAGACTTCTCTATTTATGTAATGCCGAGTAGTCATTACTAACTAGTTACCTAGGTAGGAATTAGTTAGCCACACTACGTCAACAGATGAACAAGTTTTCCAGCAAGCGCATTCAGCACTCTCCCTTGTCGTTGGATATTTGTCTGAACTTGCAACCTACGCTGCATTCTGCCAAAAACATGGGCACTGTCCTCAGGCCACCCTCTTCCAATTAACCTGACGATACACCGTTGCTCAAAACGACCCTGTCAGACTGTCTCGCTTCACACAGCATCGTTCCAGGTTTGCTCGCCGTCTTATATCTATACCCCACTGCTTGCTTCATCTACCCCGCCTCAACTCCAATTCAGCCAGTTCAGCCATGGGGGGTTCTCCAAACCTCTACGTATTCCCTGACACCGACGTTCTTGCAACACAGCTTCGGAAATATGTCCTGAAGTCCCAGAACACAGCCATTGCCAGACATGACGTTTTCCGCGTCGCCGTCTCTGGTGGCTCGCTGCCAGCTGTCCTTGCCAAGGCACTCCTCGCCCCCACCAACGGCAGTGAAGAAGACAGCCCCCGATTTTCCTCATGGGAGATCTTCTTTGCCGATGAACGAGTCGTACCACTAGATCACGAAGACAGCAATTATCGCCTCGTAAAGACTGAACTACTCGATAAGATCCCCCCAGAGCTCGGAACGCCTATAGTCCACCCAATCGATATTACACATATCTCTGACGATGATCCGCAGGAAGTAGCAGACCAGTATCAGGAAGAACTGATGCACTCCTTCGCTGCCAAGGACAGCGTGAAGTTGCCCGTCTTCGACCTCCTTCTGCTCGGCTGTGGCCCAGATGGACATACCTGCAGCCTGTTCCCTGGCCATGAACTCCTTCGCGAATCAGACGCCTGGGTCGCACCAATTTCGGATTCGCCCAAGCCGCCACCTAAGCGCATTACGCTCACGCTGCCAGTTGTTATACATGGGCTGAGAATTGCTTTTGTGGCGACGGGTGGAGGGAAGAAGGACATCATGAGGCGGATCTTTGATACAGAGGACGGGAGGAGTCTGCCATGCGCTTTGGTGAATGCCGCTGGTGCGGAGAAAGTGAGCTGGTTTACAGATACTCATGCTACGGAGGGAGTGGCGTTTCCTTCAAAGGGCAATCTCTGAACGACTTGAGTTAAACGGGAAATTTTTTTCATTGTATTTTTTTATTTTTATTTTTCTTCCCGCTTCTGATGTGTACTTTCGTCTCAGCTCTATGCGTTATGGGATGACGAGGGAGATTGCTTGGGCAGAAAAAGACAACAGAAAATTGTTTTTATTTTATAGGACTCTTTCGACTGATACCCAGCTGATGGCAGGGCATGCTATGCAGATGTTCTTATTCCCACCAGCTCTGCTGATATTCTATTTTTTTTTCTCAGAATCTTTCTTTCACCTCTGTATGCTTTCTTTCGTTTTTGCTGTGCCTGGGCTTTAACACTGCTGGCGATTCCCCCAAGCCTAAGAGGGCAGAGCATTAGAATGCAACCACCGTATTTACTTCTGAACTTTGTACTCAGAAACTGCTAACACTAATGAAATGTCGGGCCACATCTTCGCTAATACATATCGAGTCTGTTTGACCAATACAATTGTTCTATACTAGTTCACACAGAGTCGAATTTGGATAAGAATTGGGTAAAAAAAATAATAGGGTGTATCCCCGAAATGTTTTTCATTCTATGTTGTCTGTGATCAGAAAGCCCTTGGCATAACTTATATACTTTTGGCTAGCAGCTTAACAACTTAAATATGCCAAGCCTAGACCATCTTATCTACCTTGACAAAGTCAAAGATCCTGCTTGGGGATCCAACGGAGGGCTCTCCTATGATATTCTGCTGGCCACCGACAAAACATTGGCTTGAAGCAATGCCGATACCTACACGAAGGCTTTCCCTCCGCGAGCCTCGCATCGCCCAGCAACGGAAACCTCCCGATCTCGACCGCGAAGTTACGGTATGCTACACAAACTTTACCCATCCTTGCAAGACAAAGGCAATTGAGCCATGGAGAAGGTAAACGACGAAACAAGACATCCCACCCTCTAACCTACGTATACGCATAGCACAGATCCCCGAAGTCGAAAGTCCCCGGTCAATCAAACCCCGCTCAAACACCATATCAACCACTACCACAACGTCTACAGCCGGGTTGACATCCGCACCATCCCGGAACTCAAATCTGCCTTCGCATAACCAGCCGATGTCAATCTCGGGCCTTCCACAGCCAGCCACTACCGCAGCACCAACAAACTCTGGAGGTAATGGTGGCAATGGCGATGATCGCGCCATCCCATCCCGTCGTCGCAGTTTCTTGCCACAGCGGAGCACCTGGCAGAGGGGTGGTGGAGGAATGGTTCCTTCGGGTAGATCACAGCTACAGATGGAGGATAATACATTATTGATACGGCCACGCATTCAAGAAGCCCAGACTCCAGCGCCCCAGTCACCTGTGTCAGCCCCACCTGCTGAAACCTCGGCTCCCGTCCCGGACCTTCCACAGCCAATTCCTCCGCTATCGCCGTCAAAGCTATCCAGACCGGTGGCAAGTCTTACGCGAACCCAGGCTGTAGGCGTGAGCCGATTGGAGCGACCGGGGTCGGCGAATGCGCCTAAATCGGACACATTGAATTGTGTAGATGGACCTACCTCCCGCACTCGCCTGGAGAGAGCTGGGTCCTCCAGCACCACCAGCTCGCAATTATCGAGACCTCAGAGTGTGCATATGGCAGCAAAGGTTGAGAATCCTGGCTCGTCAAGCACGATAACCTCACAGGGATCGAGAACACAGAATAAATCCACACAGCGCTTAGAGAGGCCTGAACGGCTTGGATCAGGGAACACACCCATACCGGAGGCTAGGAAACCTCAAACTGCAAGCGTAACTCGATTGGAGAGGTCCGCATCGTTAAGGCAACCCATTGCGTCGACGAGAGTTACCACAACTGCGAACCATTCGCGGCACCAGAGCCAGGTTGTAGGTTCGACGAAGGGTCATACAGGTGCGAAACAAGGCGAGGGCAACATAAGCTTGACTCCGTCATTAAAGGCGAGCAAGCCTCAGTTCTCTACGTTCCAGCAACATTACAGTCCCAAAAAGGGACCGAAAACTAAGCCGCCTATTCCCCCTGCCTCGACATCCTCTACAGTCACAACTTTGGGGGCACGAGCTGGAATAGAGTCGTCCTCACAGACCCATCCGCACGTAGCAGCCCTGCAAATAGAACTCCTCCAACTCCATCTCCTTCATACCGACTCTATACGAGCTAAACGAGACTGGGAATACAATGTTGAAGAGCAACTGGGTAAACAGTACAAAACAGTCGTGGCCAAGTACCATACACTTCTCGCTCAAGAGCAAGCAGCGCAGCGTTATACCAACAACCAAGCTCTTAGCAAATTAGCGGCAGATAGCAAACCAAACACGAACAAAAGCAACACGAATGATCACAACGGTGCTTACGACTTCTCGGAGCAAATACAGGTATTGTCCCGTGTGATACAGGATGTCGCAACGCTTACAGATATGCGCGGGGGCAGATATATTTCGTGCGTCCGCACCTTTGGGAAATGGTTCGAACACGTGGCAAGGGTGAGACAGGGCAGGGCCGGAAGCCGGAATAGGCTCCGGCCCCAGGAATCAGCCGTTACCGTTAGCAAACGCAACGGCAGCGGCGATGATGACGACGATTGTAATTACGACACGGACCGGAACGGTGATAATGAACAGGACGCAAGCAGCCACAAGTACGAATTCATAGACCCCCTTAGCTTCAAGTGGAAGGAGGAAGTCACTGCGCTGGCTATGAAACTGGAACTCTGCGCCAGAGAGCTAGACTGCCTTGATGTGGATATGGGAATGGCAGGCGGCGAAGAAACAAGTGTCGATTTAGATACGGGTGGTCAATCCGGGGATGGATATCCCCCATCGTCTGCGTTGGTTCGCGTTGTGAAGGGTCATAAAATGCTGTTAGCGTCGATGATTGAGGAGTTGGAGGTTATGAGTGCGGTTGAGGCGGATGTTGGGGAGTTGGAGAGGTTGTGGGTTCGGGAGGCAGTTGATCGGCTGGGTTCCGGTGGCACCGCTGCTTTTGCTGGTGGTGAGAGGGAAGAGAGACGACCGGCTTGGGCTGTTGGGTAAGCTGAACGATACCCCCTGGCTTGGGCGTTTCGTTTCATGATGAATTGGAGGGGACTAGGCTTTCTTCGGTCTTCAAGAGCCACTGAATGAAATGGGAGGCATGACTATAATATGGATATTTCTAAGGTAATTTCTTTTCTTTTTTTCTTTCTCTCTCTCTCTTCTTCTTTTTTGTGGTCCTGGACGAGCAATAATGGATAATGAATATGAACATGATGAGAAGATCTCATGCTTTGATGATTGGCTTATACAGAGTTGATTTAATTGAATTTGATTTTTATTGAATACCTTTCAACATGGAATGACATATGCCATCCCAACTACCCAAACTTGTACCGCTTATCATTAAATTTGAGGGAGGCAAGCGGGACCTTTTGGGAGCTCTTCGTTACATACTAAGAGTGGGGTTTTCTGGGGGCGGGAGATCTACACGGTCCAGCCGATTTTTAGCGCGGTCCTTGATATGTTTCTGGCATGCGGCAATGAAGCGGCATGACAGCGTTCAAAGTGTCAAACGTGTTTAACGTTAGGAATCGGACACTGGGTAAGCGAAATGCCATTTCCCTCCATCGCTCAACCGATATTTGGCTACCGCTGTGGTTTCTCTATGTCTTGAAAGGGAAAAAAAGAGGGCACAAACATGGACCAAGGTGTACCATCTACAGTAGTAGAGGCATACCTGTAGACCCCATTGAGACCGATATATTGAACCAAACGTCTTTACAATTTGAGAGCAAGAGGAGGAGGAGAGAGAGAGTAAGGGTGGGAGGCATGCTGCCGTATGAACTAATAGATAACTTGTAGGTAGGTGGCCGGAATAAATTGCAATACAGCTACTAGTACTTCAAGGAGCATCAATCAAATACTAGTATTAAATGACTGTACCCAACTTCAATTCCCAACGCTAGGACAGTTAGGCTGCACGAGGTGCTCGTTAAGTCTCATTGGTTATAATTCCCATTGAACTTAGCACTGATATAGCTATTCGTATCAACTAGAGCGCTGTTGAATCTAACTAGTTAGTTGACTCAACGGTGGGGATGATGTCATCAACACGTATAAATCACGTGAATAGTAATATGTCAACATGTTCCAAGGTTGTTTCCGCCCCCACAGACCCCTTGGGAACAATCACAAGAGGAGGTCGGACTGATAACGACCTCGGGACATACCTGGGCATCAGCCTTTATATCGGCATCGGGAGTAGCCTTGGAGCTGCTATGATATCGGATTCACCAACTTTCAACCTATTCGTTTAGTGACCTGTGTGGCGTTTGTTTGTTCCTCCTCCAACTTCGCCAGCTACTACACACGCCGTCGCGATTGATAGCTTCTAGGAATCCATCACTATCAAGAACAATCAACTCACTTGGCCAGAAGTTTATAGTGGTTCTATGTACATGAGTTTTTCTCTAGCCAACCTCGAAAACACAGCTGTGCCAGCGCCGAAGCCCTAAGCCGTCCTAGCTTACTATCCATGCTGAATCGATCCTGGGAGACGTGTGGGTTTCTCGACTGATAATGCTTGGAAATTGAAAAAGTTTTCACTTAACTCGTTGCGGACCCTGTTGTTGTATGATTTTTCACAATGAAGTCGGTTTTGGAAAAGCGCCTTCTCAGGCGCGAGCTTGGCGAGTATACGCCTTTCTCCAGTATCGCGGGAATATATGGAGATAAAACTTGGATTGAGGATATGGATATTGTCAATGAACTGGGCGGTCATACTGGTTGCGTTAATGCCTTAAGGTATTGTATACCTTTTTTTTCCCACGCCCCCTTCCTGACGCCTTCCGCTTCTTGCATTTCCGGAGGCTGGGGGCCAGTGGATAGATGTGCGGATGACTTGCCCCTACACATGGATGTGCCATGATGAAATATATATCCTGACCCTTGTGTGTCTTTGTAGTTGGTCTACTTCGGGGAGACTTCTGGCCTCTGGTTCTGACGATCAGCACTTGAATATCTACTCCTATCAGCCTGATTCATCCACCGCACCCTTTTTCCTCAACACTACCATACAAACTGGTCACTCCGCAAACATATTTTCAGTAAAATTTATGCCACACTCCAATGACCGGACACTTGTCTCATGTGCAGGAGATTCCGAAGTCCGTGTTTTTGACATTGAGCACTCGGGCCGAATGTCTGTGTCATCAGAATTTGCTACTTCCGCGAGAAGTCGACGGTTCAATAACTTCTTTAACGGAATGTGGTACTTGACAGACGCGAACACGAATGCTCGTGTATATAGATCCCATGCGGACCGAGTGAAACGAATCGTCACGGAGTCCTCGCCGTACCTGTTCCTCACTTGCTCAGAGGATGGTGAGGTACGACAGTGGGATTTAAGACAGCCGTCTTCTGCATATCCTTCACCTCGTGGCGGGCAAGGTTTTATGGCTTATAGGCCCGGTCTTAACCATGATGACTCTAATGTTCCTCCACCGTTGATATCATACAAACGATATCACATCGACCTAAACAGTATATCCTGTTCTTCGAGTCAGCCGCAGTACATTGCTCTCGGAGGAGCACACTTGCACTGCTTCCTTCATGACAGGCGAATGCTGGGGCGTGACTTTCTTGCTGAACGAGGCAAGATGGGAAGTCTATCTCCTGGTCCCTGGAGTACTGATGATGATGCTATGAGTCAGGCAACTAGATGTGTTCGACGGTTTGCGCCCAACGCTCAGAAAAAAGTCAGATCTGGAGATAACGGTCATATCACAGCATGCAAGATAAGCGATGCCAACCCGAACGAAATAGTAGTCAGTTGGTCTGGGGATCACATATATAGCTTCGATATTATGCGCAGCCCTGATGCTAGAGATGCCAAGAACGCTGAAGAGCCAACTATTCAAGAAAACTCTCGTTCCAGAAAGACAAAAAAATCTAGGGCCCGAAAGCGGAAGCGAGAAAACACTAACCGTGCGTCCAGGGCAAGTAGCAATAGATACAACTCACGGTTAAGATCTGGCGGTAGCCAAGAAGACCCAGATATGTCTTTTAGAGTCAGATACGGGAATGGTCGGTCAGAGGATATTCCACTTGATTCTCTCCCAGGAGGTATCCCTGGCGCTCCTTCAGAGCTGATGGAAAGAGCACGAGAGTCAGTTCCCAACGAGGCCCAAAAGTTAAGCTTAAGAATCGCAAAGACTTTTGTTGAAATCCGGAAGCTACTATTTTCGGTTGATGCATCCGTGAGGGTGGCTGCTGAGACCGAAATAACGCCATTCACGGCATCTTTTACTTCCACTCTAGGACATGCTGCAACATGCCTATCTGAAATGGACGAGGTTATCAGGACATGGAGGTATCCACTCAACCCCTCCCACGATGATGTTTTATTCCAGCAAGCGCTGCGCAGGAATCGTGAAGCCTCCCGGCGCTTTGTACAAGCTTCAGGCACGTTAGCACGAGTGCTCGGGGGTCGCCTTCAAACACCATCGGATTCAGACAGCCCGCAGCTGGAATTATTCCACCAAATCGTACCTGCTCCAACTGAAAACGGAATGATAGATCCTTCGGCCCAATTTGGATACGATTTCCTAAAAGCAATCCTCCTCTGGCTCGAGGGTGGACGACAGTCTCTTTTGCGAGGCTTCAAGTGGAATCGCGCCCACCGTCACGATAGTGACAGATTTCCCATACCCGAAGATGCTGAAGAAGATTCCATTGAATCTATATTAATTCCATATCTGCGAAATCTAGCAGGGGATGATGCCATCAAAAACGTTGATGCGTCGAGATTTGAACATGATTCATCGCGCGTCTTGTTTGTCTCACAGTTAGCTGCTGTTAATGCATTTGCGGAATGCATTAAACTGTCTCTAACAGACCTTGTAGGGAGCGCTGCAGTTTCCGCAAGGGAAGAGGGTGGTGAGAGCAGTGAAGGCGGACCAGATTTGCAATCTTTGGATCGCAATACCTCCTTTCGATTCTGGGGCCTCAAGGTAGGCAGAGGAATACTCATGGAGGTGGGCGAGGGTGTCAACTTTGAATTCGTTAACCGTGCCTTTGGTGGTATTCGGGCTACTGTGGAAGAGGACGATGAAAATGATGATCAAAGGGAAAGAATCCAGGAGGACATTGATCCTGATGAGGAAGAGGAACAGATCGAAGAGGTTAGACTAATGACTTCTGCTGATCGAGGGACGAGCAGGAGCCAGCGACCAGCTGGTAATTCTATGAGCGACCAACCTCCACATGACCCAGAGTCACCAGTAGCTGGATCGCTAAACCAACGCCTGGCAGATCGTGATTCTGACGAAGAAGACTCTGGGACGGATGACGACGGCCCAGATGTCGCTTACGATTACCTCTCAGACTCAGAAAATAGCGGCCGCGCCAGCGACTCTGACGAGAGTGATGAATTTGGCGGGCCTGCTGGTCGGCTATTTGTCCGACGGGGTGGTAATCGGCGAAATGCAGTTGAAAGCCATGTTCCCTGTTCCACACATTTAAATGTTTATCGAGGACATTGCAATATAAAAACTGTCAAAGACGTGAATTATTTCGGATTAGACGACGAATATGTGGTTAGTGGCAGTGATTCTGGACATGTTTTTATCTGGGACCGGAAGACCTCGGATTTGGTCAACATTCTGGAGGGCGATAGCGACGTTGTCAACGTGGTTCAAGGTGAGATTTACCCATCCGAGAACGGTTTCATTGCAATCTCAGACATCTCATTCGGTATTCTATAGGCCATCCGTACGAACCAACTCTCGCTGTTTCTGGGATCGATCGAACTATCAAAATATTCTCTCCAGACACCCGAGCTCAACATAATGCCCGTCTAGGAATTAATATTGCTGATCCTGATGCGCACGCTAATATCGTTTCTGGAAGTCATGTTGGAGGAAACCAAACTGGTCGTCACGAACTTGGGCTTAAGAGCCGAAAGCGCATGCAGGACAGCTATCAGATAATGAGTCAAAATGACATCAACCGGCAGGGAGGGATGAACGAAGCTTTCATCACGGTACGTGGGATACAATTATTGACCGAGCACAGGACCATAGTGCCTTTCTCTGAATGGAACTCGTGGTTTGCATAAAGACGAAATAATAGTTCCATAAAGCACTTGTAGTCGGTGCCTTGCCCCTTCCCATTTTATCTCCTTTGGTTTTTCCTAATACTCATTTATATTCGTGTTATATAGAGGGGTATGCTGGCGCGCCTGGCAGCAGCGCTGAGAGAAAGACAGGTTATCCGAGGTACCATAGAGACTACAGAGGGTGGCCAAGGGGGTACCATCATCTTGGATGAGAATTGCAACGTGAGTTGGACAATTCCCTTTTGTCTTCTTATAGCTTTACGGCTACTGAGTATTAAGGCTGAAAACTGACGCTGTTGTAATTGACATATTGTTGACCGTTTTCACTGATAGGTTATGTGAATCCTCCCTGTGCCTCATCCCCTCCGTGAATATCATTAACCGGCGGGACACGGTCTTTTCTCATGTTTGACTATGGCGGTTTACACACGACAGACGGCAATGTCCATTATACCTACATTTTAATCCTCATATAATTACGAAATAACGGCATTTGATGCACTTCTTTTTCGGGTATGTTCAACAGCCAAGGATCACAATAGTTTGTAACGCTGTACGGGAGAGCAAAAGGCTAGATTTAGGGAAGATCGATAGTAGACACGCTATATATTTAGCCTGAACACATTTTATGCAGCCTACAATTTTAATGCTGTGCTCTTTTTTGTAAATGAGTGAAATGAAAATACTGTTGGTAATCAACTTGATGCTATTGTTGTTATTGTTGCTATCCAATAAGGGCGCCAACGAATATAAACATATCAATCGCATTAGGGTTCATGGGTCACCTGATACTATATAAAAAAAATCATTCCTTAACTTGACTGCGCCTAGATGTAAGTTCTGGTACGAACTTGTCGTTATGCGATATAAACACAAACATTGAGATAGGCTTGAGGAACCGCAAGCTGGGATAGCACGCTCTGAATACCTTTTCACCAAAACAAGAACGGAAAGTCTACTCACAAGAACGGAAGGGATCTTATTTTCCTTCCATTCCATGAAAATACCTGGACACGGAGATGACCCTCCTCCCTTGTTTTTGAACAGAGGAACCAACTGTTCAAGATGTCTGCCAAAATACAGTGTAACAGCCACGACAGCATGAACGACAATAAAAATCCTGGTATAGTCCTCCTTATGCAACGAGAGGATGCCACTGCTCTGCTGTATGCGGATCCTCATAACCCCATGCGCCACCTTCAGCGCGGCATCTTACATTCTCAGCTCGGATATCCTGATCTTGCGGCGGCAGATGCATATCGTGCGCTAACCTTGTTTGAGGCCATGATTGATCTGGATTCTAGCGAGTACAGGCCTCGGAAAAAGGTGGGTTTGGATGCTGTGGAGCTGATTAGTTCCTCTGGGCTTGTGGATAGGGATACCTCCATGAATGTTCATGTTGGGACTGGTGGAAGTGATTATGGCGAGCACGAATGTTACGACGATGATGTAGATCAGAACGGGCACATGGAGGAAGACGAAGAGGAAGAAGAAGGTTTTGAACCCATCTCTCAAGACGAATATACGGAAAATATCTGTAATGTGTACATATTGCTCGTCAAAAGTCTCGTTCGGTGCGGCTGCATGAGAGACGCATATGGTTTTTGCATTCAGGCCATGAGCCTCCCGGACTCTGAGCTTAAATCCAGCTTGGACATATTTGAAGAGCAACTCGCTATCATAAAGCGTTCGATTATGGATCGCCAACGGTTGGGGCAGCAAATGGAGAAATGTGGAGATTCCACCAACAATCAAGACCTGGAAACTGAGGCGGAGATGTTCGCGAGATTTCAGCCTTCTGATCTTAGTGCACAAGGTCGTGCAAAGAGGGTTCTCTACCCATGGAATACATACGAACCAGATCGCTGTGCGCCTGAGACTTTGCAGCTACTGAATGAAAGGCTGAAGACAGTAGCTCCCAAGTGTGAGGTGCGTGCTGTCGCGCTGCCTGCGCTTCACCACAGCTGCTTTGGCGAAAACCTTTCCAGAAAACAGGAGGAACAAGAACAAGAAGTTTCCATTCAACTTGGCCTTGTAGCTACCGAAGACATTGCCCCTGGCGAGACTTTCCTACATGAATCTTCCCTTTTAACTGCCACGAATCGTCTGCACGACAACCTGTGCAACGCCTGCAATGGGCCGATCCCGGAGCTCTCCGCGACTAATTACCCCGTCGCCTGCGAAGACTGCGAAGATACCATCTTCTGCAGCCGGGAATGCCACAATCTTGCCCAGGAAGTCTATCATGCGGCCGAATGCGGGAAGGAGGGCCTTGAGTCCATCGGGAAGGACATTCAGGATCCCAAGGACAAAGCTGACTACCTCTATCTGTTGCTGTTAGGCCGCGCAATTGCTATGGCTGAGACACAAAAAATACATCCCCTGGACTTGCCTGAGGTGAAGTATATTTGGGGCGACTTTTACCCTCCGGATGACAGCATGCTTCCTCAAACCTCACCGTCACCATTAAATAACAGCAAGAACAACCCCCATCCCCCCTCCGCAACCCTCCCTTTCTCCTTCCATCTGTCAATCCTCCAACCAACCCGCATCCTAGAGGAAATGGGACTGGATCCCTTCGAAACCCTCCCCTTCTACGATACCTGGGTGCTAAACACCCTCTACGCCAAATTCCGCGGCACCGCGTCCGGCCGCCTATCGACCTGGGATGGAGGGCCGGAGGTTTGTGCTGTTCACCCGCTCTGGTGTTTGGCGAATCATTCGTGTGACCCTAACGTGCGCTGGGAGTGGGGTGGAGAGATTAATTTTACGGTTAGGAAAGAGGACGAGAGGGTCAAATGGGGTGGGCGCAAGAGCCCTGGGAGTGGAAATTGGGCGGGAATTAAACGTGGGGAGGAAATATTGAATCATTACTGTGATGTGGGCTTGGGATTAAAGGAGAGGAGGGAATGGGCCATGGGGGCGTTGGGAGGTGCTTGTCGGTGTGAAAGGTGTGCGTGGGAGGAGCGGGAGACAGGCTTAGCAGAAGGGTGAATGTCTTTAGAGGGTCGAATATTTTCTTCTCCTTTACTCCCCCGTTCAGCCCCCCCGGGTTCATTCCGTTTCGTGATTCCTCTCCGTCCTGTGTTTAAATGGATATTGTACTTTGTCAATTTTCTTTCTTATCATGAATATGTATCCAGAGCTAACTAACCAAAGTAGACAAAGATTAGAACTCGGGGAAAGAAACCGATATTGACAGGTAATTAACACAGCCCATACTCCTCGTCATATTTTCGTAATCATTATCAACAACGCGATAGAGTCTAATATACAGATATGTCCATCTTTCCTTCATCCAATAAAAAATAAAAATATAAAAAACAACTTTTCTCTTTATCGAGCCATCCAGGCTCCTATTTCCTCGGCACTCATATGAAACCAGGCGAAAAATAACAGTGCAAAATGCTGAAAACATATGGAGTAAAGAAATCGAGATAATGATCAAATAAGCAATGATGAGGCATTGGGTGGTACGGATGGCGAAGAATGGGGACCAAGGATAATTCGATAAGATATCAACAGAACTGCCTTTGAGCGAAATCGAAAAACTGCTAGCAGAGATTGGAAGAACGAAAAATGAGGGAAACAATCTGAAAGAAAAACACTTCTAATCATTGAGGAAGTTCATTGAGCATGAGTAACAAGTTCCTCGTACAGATTGTCAGGAATCTTTCGTACGATTAAGACAGTAAGGGCGATGATTTCTTTGGCATCAAGTGCCGGAAGAGACCGTAGAATTTTATTTGGACTGCATAACCAAATGTCAGCAAATGGAACATGCAGATAAATGCAAGGGAGGGAAATAACAAGAACAAGTTTCAATCCAGAAATTTTGGTTTGCGGATACCTAAACATACCTGGGACTTGCCAAAATCGTATCCCGTAGCCTGATCAACTGAGCAACAATGCACAGGATATTCAAATGCGGTCCATATGCGAAAAGGAAATCCCAGAGGTGGAGAACCTCAGGTAGAGGCGGGGTGCAGGCGCATAGCGTGAGAACAGACGGGAATGCATATAATTCAGCGTACATTCCCCTACTAAATAGGTGGTTTGCCAGTTTGGGCTCAACAACTTCCAGACATCTATCCACCAGCTTAAGTCCCTTGTGTACCCCGTCCATGGTACCTCTGACATAGCCAGGACATTCTCGGATAATGAAATAATGAAAAAGAGCAAACGCCTCTACTTCGCTCCTGGAAGCGTATAAAAATGGAGCACAAAGAACGTTCATTCCCTGCACGTAGATCGCGGGCTCAGAAGCTGTGTGCGAGGTTGTAGAAGGGGTATTACAAGGTGCGGAAGAGAAACCATCTGTTGTAGACGGCGAGGGCTCTGGTGAAGGATCGCCCGGACGACATGCTTGTTGGGATAAGAGAGGGAGTTTCGCGGTTGTTTCTTTTGAGTCGTGGATTTTCCAAGCAACAGCATTGAGCAAGCGAATCAAACTCGCCTCCGTGACACGGCGCTTGAAAAGGGGATCTGTAGCTAAAGTGCGGAAAGTATCATTGCGGATTTTTGTATATGCTGGAGAGCGTCCTCGATGTACAAGCGAGAGGTATTCGTCCGTCGGAAGCGGTGCAACGTTTAGAAGGGCAAGCCAAAGGTAAATGCGATGAGGGGACTGAGGCAATTAAGTTAACTAGAAAGCTACACAATTGAGTATTTCGAGGACATGGAAACACCATACCATTCCATCACCGTCAGAATCAACTCTACTAGACAAAACAAGATATCTCAGGTCCTGCAAACCATCTGCAATGTTACCCCCGGGAGGGCCATCCCTTAGCAATGCATCCAAACCGGACTTTTTCCCCTGGAGCCCTAATGAACCGGATTTTCTTCCGCTAGTAGGCCGTTTATGAGGTTGGTATTGATGTCCGTGTTGAGGCTGTTGCTGTATAGCGGTGATGCTATTAGCGGTGACATCACTATTGGATCGAGTTCGAGCTCGAGTACGGGTCGTCGCTGATACAGGTTGCAGCACATTTTGGTAGCCCGCATGTTCTTCTGTACGCTCCCGGTGGCTGGCGGCGTTGCGCTGGAGAGTCGGGCGGGGTTGAGGAGGGAATGTTGGGGAATGTGAAGAGAGACTTTGATGGGATTGGTATCTACGGAGGGTTCGAGCGGTCTGGGGTGATGGCGGAGGAACACCAGAAGCTGGCGGGAACTGGTACTGAGATAAGCTTTTCTGGCTCATTCTTGCTGTGGCTGCGAGGAGGACAATAATTGAGGATAGCTGGAAATCAGTGATGCCAAGATAGAGAGGAACCCGCCCAAATCATGGCTCCTTGGTGAAAGCAGGCGTTGATTTGAAATAGCGTGATGGTTATCGTGCCAGCTGAGTTGTTGAGATTTCATTCTGGCGATGTTGTTGGCGGCGATGTTGTTGGTTGAGCATGGATGCAATGTGGAGAATTCCAGATCGGCGCTAAAATCGGCGGTTGCGCTTGTTTTGGACGCCGTGCTGAAAGAATACACGCGCCGCGACTTAAGTGCGCGCTTAGAGATACATAACCACGCATCCTATTTCCGGAAGGATAGAGTGCTCAACTAAAGGCGCTGGTCAACCCCCTTAAAAACGCAAGAGCCATCAAATGAAAAATTTCTGTTTCTTCTAGAGAAATATGAATCCTTTCGACCCAAAATAGACCTAAAACTCCTATGCAAACCCAAGGTATGACACAAAAAAACTCATATTTTCTTGAAATCCCATTATTCATTGTCCTTTGTCGTCATTCCTCCCTGTCCAGCACTAGTCACGGTGGATGTCGTTACTGTCGTACCGCCTGTCAAGCTCCCAACAAATTCCTGATAACGAAATATCTCCGACCTTTTTGCTGCTCCTCCGAAACCCATTGATTTTGCTCCTTTGGACCCAAATGTGCTCTTTCCGGTGAAACCGTTAACTACTTCGTTGACTTCCCTCTCCGTTAAGGGACTTACGTCTGCCTCGGGGCTCGTATTAAGGAGGGCGTCCCGTAGCTCATCCATATCTATCTGACCACTATCATCTTCGTCAAAAGCTGCAAACGCATTGAGGAGCTCCTGTGTGGAGGAAAGGGGGCCAAGGAGGTTCGCAATTGAGTTTAGATACGTGTGTAGATTAAGGGTTTGTGGCGCCCCAGGGGGGAAATATTGAGAAGTAGCTGCAGAGGAAGAATCTTGCCCTAAACCGGAGAAATACGTTGTGTGAGATATGTCCAGGAATGGTGTGACTAAAATATAGGGGCAATGAATAATGGGGATGGAAATTACCTAAATTCAGTAGGATGTCAGCGACATCCTCTCGATTAACTTGCCCGTCATTATCTCGATCAAGCACTTGAAACGCTTCACGCATTTCACGTAGTTGAGCTTGCGGCAATCTGCTCAGGGTGTCACCATTCATGGCTAGTCTGTCTGTCAACTTCGATCCCATCATCGAGGCCGTGCTCTCGTTTTGCCCATGGGAGACTCTGGTTGGTGAAACTGGGACTTCCCTACGTCCCGGGATTAACGGCGAAAATTGGCTATCTGAGAAAATGGATCCATCGTCTGCGACGTGTGACTGCTTTAGTTTGCTGGGGGACTGGATGGGCGTGGGTCCTTTGCTGCTAGGGCTACCGGGCGTATTGGGACGAATGACCGTGTTAGGGGAAGCAGCAATAGAGGGTCGCCGGAAGGGAGAAGTGCGAGGAGAACCAAAGGAAAGAGGGGAGGGTTTGTATGGGGTTGTATTTGGTGTGACCTGAGGATAAATAGAAAATGCTTTAGCGGAGAAGGATGAAGGCACCGAACGCTGCAATTGGTACATACCATGATGACTAGGTTCTCCAAATGAAGAACATTTAGACACAGCGTTCAAAACCTAGCCGCTACTATGCCCCCAACCAGTAATTGTAGCTTGGTAATAGGTAATATCGAGTATCTGTTGTAGTTATTGTTGCTTTCTCTGCCTCAGACCATCGGTGCCACTTAACCTGTCTGAAACGGGAAAGAAGTAAACAATCGGATTATGGATTGTCCGATATTTCCCCACACTCGGATATAGTATAATCCGGAGCACGCTTACTTAACCGGTATGGCTTGGTGGCACGTGCATTGTTCGAGACAACGAGATGAAGTTAAGATGTTGGCAGAAGCCGGGGAAGATTTAGACAGCGGCTGACTCCTGAAACCTGCTGGATCATGGATTACGGTCGTGCCCGTTCTTGTTTTTATCAATTGTAGCGTTCTCTGCAGACGAATGGCGTGAATGCACTTCCTGTGAGGAAGAGAAACAGTGGTGTGTATTTTTGACTTTTGCCCAGCTGCCCCTGAACCTTTTTCTCGACCAACCCCAATATTTATGCTAAATAAATATCCGCTAACGTGCATGTGAGGCTGTGAGGCCATTTTAAAACCCGCATACATCGCCAGACGTGGATAAATATGCGACTGTCATCCCCGCTGGACGGCTCAATATTCTATTCTATATCTGTCAATCATGAGTGCTATCTCCCATCGTCCCGGTACGAATGGCTCGTCTTGTGAGAGACGGACGTCGTTTACGTCTATCCCGACGTCTGCTACCTCCTCAAGCCAACCTGCCTACAATGGGCCGCAAAAACTTCCTTCCCAGACTTCCCTGCGTCGACGATCCCCAAATAGTTCATTATCATCCTCGCGCCCGCTATCTGCCCAATCGTACACCAGCTTCCAGGCGAAACATAAACGGCTAAAGTCCCAATACCCTCTAGACTCTCCAGAGCTGCATGTCGAGTATATTCTTGTCGCCTCGTTCCATGTCGACCGCGGCCCCATTATGGAACACCAATATCCCAGTGCGATTAGCGGCGATGAACATATGTTGGCGGAACTCATGTTACCAGATCAAACGCATGTTCGCAGCCAAGATTGGACCATATTTTTCCTTCACAAGGATGCTGGGACGGAGGAAGAGAACGAATATGTGGAACCATCCGCAGGCCAACATGCTGAAAACAATATCAATAGCCAGGAAAATGGGGGACTGAATGACGACGGTTCGGAGGTATCTGAGGCTGATGAAGGCGAAGATGATGAGGACAATGCGGAAGGCCCACCGCTAATGTATGTCTTAAATCTTGTCAACACGAAACAAGATACATCAGTAAAACGGTATGTTATGGTAGCTCTCTTGATTTTATTATATGTGAGTCTAATATCATTCCAGAGGAGCTGTTGTTAAAGCCATGGCAATTTGTACCCGCCATTCTTTTCTTCATATATACAAGGTTTGTCACACAATGCAACCCACCACATTCTGCTCATCTTTCCAAGGCAGTTAATTTATATATATAGCCTTTACTTCTGCTGGCGTTGGAAGATTACTTTAAATCCCCTTTTCCGGAAACCCTAGCCGCATTGTATCACTCACTAAATGCAATGGATCTCTCATTGTTGCCCCGATTTACCTACCTTGAACGGCATATCCTGCAGGCTAGTGACGCAAAAGATATGTTCATCGAGAAATTTGAGCAGATGATTAAGCAAAGATCGACAGATGAAAAGTTTCTCCGTGACACCGAGGGATCCCCCCAAAAGCATTCCTCTTCCCCTCCGAAGCACGCCCTTCCCAGAGATACCCATGAATTTGAATCGAAAATTATTTATAACGATATTGCAATACCAGTCAAAGTCCCTTCAGCCATTTCTCCGGAAACTGTCGGCAACTTCTCTCTTATCAAACTCATACAAATCTTTTCTGGTCCTCACGCTAGTTCACCACAGCCTTTTGCGCTGCACCCTCACCTTACTAGCAGCGGGGCATATACGCATCCTATTATTGTCTTGGTCAATGCCTTGCTAACTCAGAAACGTGTTATATTCTTGGGTCATAACCGCCCGTCCGGGGAAGTTGCTGAGGCTGTTCTCGCTGCTTGTTCCTTGGCATCCGGGGGCATTCTACGAGGTTTTACGCGACATGCATTCCCATATACTGATCTGACTAAAATTGATGAACTTCTGAAGGTCCCGGGATTTGTGGCCGGTGTCACCAACCCGGCTTTTGCTAACCACCATGAATGGTGGGATCTTCTGTGCGATCTTCCGAGCGGTCGAATGAAAATCAGCAGTTGTATCGAACCAGCTCCCGTTACAGAGGGGTCTCTATATTTCCAACAGCTAAATTTACCCGCACAATCATCAGCACTCAATTCTGGATCTTCGTCGGGTGATCTAACTGGCGACTCCACTTTTATGGACGATATCATACGGAGCGTTGCATCGCGACACGGAGAGGGAGCCATCCGTGCAAAGTGGCGGGCTTACATCACGAAGTTTACCAGAATTTCTGCGACTTTCGAGCAAACAGTCTACGGGGCAACTGCACTTCATATCATTGCGCCTAGCGATGATTCCGTTGACGATCAACCAGAAGGCCAGACTGGGAGTTCCGACCTAGCTTATCTTCGTGGGCATGGTTACGTTTGGCCCGACGAGCTAACCAAACAGCGTGAATTAACTGCTTGGGTATCTCGAATCGAAGGCTGGAGGAATACTCGTTCGTATTACTATTTCATCCAAGACACTGCGGCACTCTATCTTGCGGGGCGTCCCGTCCAATCTATCGATATCCACCATCATCATGATAGGTTGCGGTCGCTTAAACTGAGCCGCGCAGATTCAGCACAGATCTATCTTGCCCTCTCTCACGTTTGCCAAGACTATAATTCCATATGCCAACTTCTAACAGTCACCCCGGAAAGTCAGGCAGGCCTGTTTTACCTTTCTATGGGGCTTTTCCACCCCGACCCAATGATACGAGAAACTGTTCTCGATCTTTTGGACAGAATTGCTGCGCACGAAGCTGGCCGTCATTTCTGGGCACAGCTGAGCCGGTTCACCAAACTTACATATTTTAGATTAAAAAAGGAGATAGACTCTAAAGCCAGCCCCGATGGAGATTCTCAAAACGAATCGTCTGGGCAAGGATGGGCCAGGAGAAGCTAGACATATATTCCCTCCTTGTTCGACCGAGATGCCCACATATTCAACGTTTGTTACTCTTATAAAGGTGCATCTGAACATTCACTCTTATTCCATGAATTCCGTTTCTTTTAGCGTTCTATAATACATCACCCATACTCCATTATTCATACTTCCATAGCCATCTCCCGCTGGCGTCCAATATTTTTCCCTTCCATTTTGTGATGGTAAATGCATCTCACCTTTTTGTCATCAGCATAAGCCTGCCAGCTGCCAGCACCATCTTTCCATATACCACACACACGCACACACACATATATATATATATTTATATATATCTATATACATTTGGCATACCCCTCCTCCACCTTGACCATGCTTAAACCTCAAGAATGCAAATTATTCTCGCACATTTTCATCATTTCTATATTAACCAATTTCCCCTGTTTATGGATGTCCCTTCCCGCTCCAATTGAAAACTGGGATTTGTATTTTTGTCTTGATCCATCCTTGCGGTTGGAAGCGTGGATGAATAAACGCAATGTTTTGGAGTATATTACGAAGAGGGAACTGTCACCAGGTCGCGTCTCGCTGTGGTATTCGAGTTATTTCTTTTCCTCAATTTTTTACGCTCTACTTCCCAGTATCAACATAAACCGAATACCCTGATTATGCCTGCCTAGATATTTTATTTATTTAGCTTATATATTTTTTCCCTTTATGTTTCTTTTCTTTTCTTTTCTCTCTCTCTCTCCTTTTTTTTTTTTTTTTTTTTTTGGCAGGAGCAAATCACTATTAATCTGTTTACGATTTACCCGAATAGGAGGACTGACATTTGTTTTCCTATTGCTGGCATTGGGAAATGTTCTGATGCCGGTATTTACCTAGATGTGTATATAGAGAGATATGAATATGGAGCAGCATTTTTTTTTTAAATATCCACTAAATTCTTTCTAATTCACAGTACAGAGAACAGGGGTTGAAGTAAGTACCGAAATCTCTTGTAACTTGTCCATTAAAATTGGTGCCGAGGGACTGTGGCTATCTCCCCTTTCGTTTATTCTCATGAGTACGAGAAGCTCCATTGAGGAAACGTAACGCTGACGAGGTGGCCCGCTCGATCGGAGTCACTTCAGGTCGGTTGACGAGGGCAAATATTTTGGATTTTAGGATATATGCGTCAGAGGAGCCATGGATGGATAGCGCTAAAATGAAAGGGTCTCTCCCTCCCCCAGAATAAAGTAAATTTAGATGAATGTAGATATGTATATATGGAATAAAAAATAGTAAGTTTTCCTTCAAAAGCTCCCAAGCTCAATGCAAACATGTTCCCAAGAAAGTAGTTGGGAACAAAGAATATGTGGAATATTAGAATCAAAAAGTTCACAAAGGTCGAAACGAACAATGTACATTTATGGGAAGCAGAAGTGGAGGAGGAGGAGGGAGGAAGAAGAAGGGTGGAAAAGCAAAAGTCACGTTATCATAGAATATTACCAAAAATCGGTATCCCAACGCAAAACAGCAACACATAAGCCATCACCCCTACCAAATCAAAGCCAAACATCGAAGGCCCTGTTACCAGTTGCACGGTCCTACGAGCAACATTTGACGAGCCAAGCTTCACAGCTGCGACCACAAAGGACGGCCCGCAACCAATGTTGATCTGCTGGGCGGCCGCAAGATAGGTTTTAGAGATGGGCTGGTTATCGTTCGTCGCAGCAAGAGAGAAGGTCTGCATTGTCGCCTGCAGACATTTATTGCAAGTTGGCCGGCTAGACCCTGGCAATGCCATATTAAGGGGCAAGAAGTAGACATACGAATTGGACGGGTTACTGGTATTGGTGATGGCGTCGGAGAAGCAGTAATTATCTGTGTCCGGGTTTTTGAGACATGTGGCATCATGAACTGTCCCGTATGAGCGGAGGCCGTTGTGTGCCTGGATGACGACGGGTTGCTCCAACTTGAGGTCCTTGCCACAGATGTCCTCAGAGACGAGTTTTCTGTCTAGCTCGCTCATGAGTGCGCTGCAGGAGTCGCGTGGCACGGAGCAAGCAGCATCGAGGAGACGGGCGAGGCGGACAACGGAACGCGAGGTGTGGAAGAAAGAGAGCGATGATTCGATCAGAAGGGAGAGAGGGAGACAGTTTTGGAAGGTGGAGTTGCCGAGGAAGCTGTGGAAGAAGCCTTCGCAAGCTGGGCCTGTGAAATTAGATCCCAGGTTACTGTCGAAGGGGCTTGGGAAGGGAGTATCGTCTGAGGACGTTAGAGTAGGGGATTGAGTCTTCTCGGTATTTGACCCTGTTTTTGTTGGCTTTGTGGTTTCTGTCTGCGAGGGAGAGGAAGTTGAAGTAGTCGTGGTCGCTTCCGGTGAAACTGATGCAGTTTTTGTATTTATCGGATGTTTAGAGGGGGAAGTTGAAGGTGATTCATTATCTTTGTCGTCCCCTTCATCCCCCTCAGTGTTTGCAGCGGAGTCTCGTTGGTGTTGCACAGGAGCCTCCCCGCCCGCCCGTGGAAGCAGGGATGGGGAATGTGGATCGACGACGATCTTCCTCAGATCACGTCCAAGGTTATTATTCGCGATCAACAAATAATGGATTCTACTAATAGCACTAGGCATAGCGATAGCGCCTGGAGCGCCTGGAGCGCCTGGAGCCATGGCAGATGCGAAGGGCAACCACAGGACGGCAAGCAGGATACAGGTCGTGAGTGACATTGAGAAAGAAAACGAAGAAGCAAGCACTGGTTCTGGCTTTGGACACCGCCAACTAGCCCCAGGTCTCCGCCGTCGCCGCGACAAAGACATAATTAATGTTAGAGAAAGCGTAAATATCAGAGCCGGAATGTAACGATTGTGGGGGAATGCTCTCAAGCTTGGACTGAGATGTCAACCACACATCTCAGAGAGGCACTCGTGGAACAAATAACGGGTGGAATGCTAAATGAATGTAGTCGTGGTCGAAATCTTAGAGGCAGAACAGAGCTTCAAATCAACGCGAGAGAGATTGATTGTATCAGTCCGCGGAAGGGAAACACACACAGACATCCGCGCTGTCTCCTGCTCTGGGCGGCCCTCAGACAAGGACCAGAAAGAGGGAATGAACGTGAGGCGGTCGGGGGTCTTGACTTGTCGGCCTGGCATAAATCGAAGAAGGAAAACGACCGCAAACGGGCGGCAATTTATTATTGCGGACAGCCAGCAGGGTGAGAAACGAAACAAAGAGAGGCCTCTGTCGATTGATAAAGAAGCGGCGGAGCGGTTTTTTGTCTGGCGGCGGTTAAACGTCAACGCCCAGCAAGAGCAATTAAACGGCGGGGGTCTGCGATGGTCTGGAACACAGTGGTGCTCAAGGCTGATGTTCAAGGTAAAGGATGGCGGAGAAACAATTCCAGAGAAAAGAGAGAATATTTTTCTTATGGGTCTGTAATCTCTGTATTATTTTATTTATCCAGGGTTGGAGATGATGGCAAGTCGACGGTGCAACTCAGCCTCAAACCGTCGAGCGAAGAAGAAACAGGGCGCGGGTTGAAGTGTTTATTTATCAACAATCATCGCCATGTCTTTTGACATTTAAAACTTCCCGGCCATTCACCTCACAAATATTACGGATATTGAGAGAGCCCTGTTATTAGCAATGTCCACATCGAACCAACAATCCGTATCACTGGGAGGGGGTTTGTTCTCCGCTGCCGAAATTTCGGAATCCTCTTATCGCTTGGGGTCTGGACAAACAGGGATCCCGACAGAAGACATATCGCGGTGTGAATGACAGATTACTCTGTGGCGCAACACAGACCAAAAGTCTACTAAAAGTAGGGGTTTTGGTTGGATTCAGGATATTTGACCTCCTATCGAAAGTATTATGATCGAACTTAGATGCGCTGATAATTCACAATCCTTCATGTTGGTGTTTTTGTATGACAGCGTATGCACGATGTCTCTCTGACAGCAGGGAAACATTGGCCAACATCAATAGCCTGGGCTCCGAGATCTATAATTAACACAATCCTTGGGTGCTTCTAGCGCTGTTAGTCGCTGGGTCACAATCAAATAGGCCTCGTAGTCATGGGGAGAGAAGGCCCTTGCCGAAGTATTTTTCTCCGCCAACGAATCCGATCCAACTCTCCAAATAGATTGACTCGGGTATTTTTGGGCTTCTCGAGTATGAAATGCCAAATCCCAACAGGTCTCAATCATCCTTGTGGAGATTTTGCCAAAGTTACCGTTCCTATTACTGTTATTATTAATATTTATCCAATATGGGTGCATACACATACACATACACCATGTGGCATCGCATGAACTTCATTCCATAATACTCCGGTGGGCATTGATACCTCCCCTTTTTGGCATCAATGCACCTTGACCTTGACCAACTGGTTACGCGCAAGGCGTGATTGTGGCTTGTTACGCGAAATGATCTTTGGCGCACTTAGGCCAATAGTGTCCGTATGAAGCCATGGGTCCAATAGGAATCCTCTTCGCCCAGGGTAAGCGAAGAAATGATCCAAGCAGGGTTTGGAATAACTTATCAGAAGGATTTTGCACAAGGTTTTCCTGCTGTATCCGCACACGATTATTCTCTTGAGGCTCGAGAACCGGTCGAGGGTTCGATAGGCTTCGGTCTTGATCACAGGATGGTTGCAAGGATTAGACCGTCGCTGGCTTTTCGACAGTGCAACCATTCCAGGGTTCAACATCGACATGATTCGTTATGAATTCAACCCTCTCAAGGTCAATTGCTCACAGTGCTCAGCGAAACTCCCTCTTGCCAACCTCGCCACGCTCGATTTTCCAGGTATCCATGCTGCTGATGGCTAATTACCAGGGACCCATTGCTTCTAACCAACCTCAGTAATCATGCCTACATCAAAAGACCCAACAGGCGTTGGATAATAATCCGCCCTGCAAACCTCAGCATATCATCACGTCCTTCATCCAAGCACAGACATGGGCAAGGAAAGGCTGTTCAGGGAAACCAAGAGTCAATGTCAGATACTCAACGAGGCAGGTCAGGATAAGGGAGGTTTGCTGGTAGGTGTGTTTGATATGGAGAAGGCCATCGGAGACTGGCTGTGGGACAATCTCCGAAACCTTCATGAGTATTGCTGCCTCCTCTTCCCACCAAAACGATAACCCAGGCAGGCCCTTGGATACTACCTACAGATCCATGGTTGTGTATCTACAGTGTAGAGAAGTTCACGGCCATGCTGCCAGCCAACCTGCCACAGGTCCACTCTGGATTCGCAATTATGAAGAGCGGGGTACCCTACGGAGTCTAAATATACAAATTAAGACTTTATTTTAGTTTCCCGAACCATTATGTGCTGGCATATTCCCTCCGCGGATGCATTTGCGTCCACGAGTGCCAAAAACGATAATAATTTGGATCATGGAAAAATTAGGTTACCCTCCAGGTGCAATCCCTTCGTTAGTTGGCCTGGCCAAGAATGGACCCTTCACCACCTTCCTGCGCTACACAAGAAAGAAGACATAGCCCTAGAGTAGTCCCAAGAATGAGATCGCATTCTATTAGGGTATTGATATTCACCCACTGACCAGATATAAACCGCGACGCTGGGAAAATAGCTTATTATCAGCCTGGCGATGCTGCTCGCACACAGATTTTTGGCATTTCTCTCCATCTCTTCCGTTACTCCGTTGATAAATGATACAGCCCGCTTAGACATAAAGAGGTGCAATTTCTATCAGGGTATAAATTCCAAACGTTGTCCCAATGCTAACCTGGTTCCCAGCACGACGAGGCATCCTCTCAGGGCCAAAGTCAAACAAACAATCCGTCTTCGGTCAATTCCGTGAGCGTTCTGTCAATCGCATAGATGGCGTAATCGAAATGTCGTTCAGAATATAGATCATCACCGGGGTATTCAATAATGTTGTACAGTACATAATTTCGCCTTGCGTGCACGTCGTCGAAATTCCCCTCAACCTAAATCCCCTTTTCATAGCCTGCACCAGGCGCGGGCCAGGGACAGAGCGGGAGAGTTATAAATTCAACCTTCTATCGAGTATTTTATTTCGAATTCATCCTTGCGAACCGTTGCTAACTCCGTTTTCTGGAAGGACACAATCCTGGTCCAGATGTAGTTGTAATTGTCGAATAGCGATTCCCACTCCTTCGACAACGGCTTTCCACTCCACTTCATGGATCCTCTGCTTGAGAACACTTATATCCTCATCGACTCCTTTGATAAAGGGGATCTCCTTGACAAGGATGGGGAGTCCCAGGTCCACCTCCGCTATGACATTGTGGATCATAACTCCAGTACGATCAATCTTTCCTTCCAGCCAAGCGGCATGGGCACGTTCTATGGCATTCTATAAATCATATTTCAGTATTAGCATATAATTTTCAAATGGCCGAAGCACATAGGCAGTACACTTTATTCATGTAGAGATGGGTTTCACACGTACCGCACCAGTAAACTCGCCAGGCAAGGCAGGATGCAAATTGATGACCTTGACCTTTGCATCCTTGATTGGGTCCAAGAATGAGGAGGAGAGAACATGCATAAACCCTAGACACACCACAAGCTCAGGAGAATCTTCCAAAATCAATCTTGCCAGTTCTTTATCATATTCCTCACGAGCTTGCTGAACCCCCGTCTCCGTTGCCGGATGCTGCTTTTTGTACTTTATGAGATTGTGATAGTGGGAGGGGATACTGGCATTTTTGGCTCTTTCGAGTCCGTAGGCATCCCTTCGGTTAGATATTACACGGACAATTTTTGCAGGGAGCTCTCCGGCGTGAATTGCATCAATGACAGCTTGGAAATTCGAACCGTTGCCTGATATAAGGACTGTGATAGGGGTTATGTGGTCCATTATAGCTTCGTGGAACCCCTACGGAATGTGGAATATATTTCATGAGAGGGGTCTAGGAAACCCCAAAAGGGAGGTAAAGTGTATCTGTTTGGTTAGCGGGGTTAAGTCTTGGAAAAAATAGAATCAGAGCTGACTAAGCATATGGAAGGGTGCCACTGGATCGGCATATCCTTGTCTGCGAGGGCCAGTCAACCCCAAGGATTGGGGGCTGATTTAGGGGCTTGATGCCTAAGGGTTGGCTGTGCAGTTAGGTGTCAAAATTTTGCCAGGAAGTCACCAGGAGATCAAATAGAAAACCACTGGTACGGAATATATTGTGTGTGCATTTATTGAGATATACGATGCTCAACTGCAGCAAAACGTGACACGGTCTGTAAAGTTCCATAGCTGTAGTTAAAGGTATTGACCACTTGTTATCCATGGTTACACCCAAAACCTGCCAACTCCCAAAATCCAAAGGAATATGTGTTTTATTCCCTTAAACCAATCCACCCTTGCCTCTTCCATCACATTTTCTCTTTCTTCAGACCGCTTTGCTAGACCCTCATAAAACGGTATTTCCCAGATGTCAGACGATTTGCTGGTACCCGAAACGCGGGTGTTGGCCATAGCAAGCCATGTATGCCATCCCTCCCAATGATTCAAGTTTTCTGCCTTGATGATAATGGCTGACTGTAACGTGCATGAAGGTGGCGCATGGGTATGTTTACTTTTGACCTTCATTGTGCTCCATCTATGCACTTCCCTCTGTGAAAACTACAATGAGCAATGAGCTTTTCTATATTTACTCCATTCGTAATTGTCCCTGTCCTATGCCTCCGGAATCCGAAGACATTGCTAGTTTTTATTTCATTGATGGCGATGAAATCATTACCAGTCAACTGTAGCCAAAAGGGTTGTTCGAGCAGAAAAAAAGACCTTGCGTGTGGAGCTTTGCTATGCTTTGACAAAGCATTATGTATTTTGATCTAATTCCAATTTCTGCCCATGCAGATTTGTCGGCAATACGATGGCGACATTCGTCATGCAGTCGTTGGGATGCGATGTCACGGCGATAAATACGGTCCAATTTAGTGAGTGTTCCTCTATACATGGCCCCCTACTTCGGGGAACCTGCTGTGCCGACATGGATATCGCTCCATCACCTCGTACTGACGGTCTTTACGTACAGGCAATCACACCGGTTACGGACAGTTCAAAGGCACGAAATCCACGGCACAGGAGATTGCTGCTCTGTACGCAGGGCTGAAACAGAGCTTCCTGACCGATTTCGATGTCCTACTGTCCGGGTATGCGCCCAGCGCCGCAGCTGTGGAGGCAGTTGGCGAAATCGGCCTTGATTTACGGCGCAGGTCCCGCACAAAGCCCGGGTCGTTCTTTTGGGGTGCGTTTCATCGAGTTATTCATTTCGTGCCTTCTTCTGTTGCATCTGCTGCTTTTTTGAAGGGGAAATGCTGAAGCGAACGACTTTTACCAGTTCTTGATCCGGTAATGGGCGACCAAGGACAGCTCTACGTGAATGAGGATGTGGTGCCCGCGTATAAGAAAATAATACCTCATGCCGATTTAATATTGCCAAACCAATTCGAGGCAGAGTAAGTTGGGGAAAATCCAATTTTCGAAACATCCATTTGTTGTCCCTTATAATTTCGTTTCTGCCTTTATTTCCCAGTCAATTCTAACCTACCCCAGACTCCTGTCTGGTATAAAAATAACATCTCCCTCTAACCTCGTGGACGCCATCACCTCCCTCCATCGTACCTACAACGTCCCACACATTATCATAACCTCCGTGCAGCTCCCGTCAATCACATCCTCAACCACCTCAGCAGTATCCAGCTCCACAGCAACAGAAAGCACTGACACACTGACCATAATCGGCTCTACCGCACGCTCTGACGGAAGCCCGCGCCTCTTCAAAGTGGAAGTCCCCCGTCTGGACTGCTTCTTCAGCGGCACGGGTGACATGTTTGCTGCACTTACTGTTGCACGATTACGTGAAGCCGTATTTGCGGCTGACGCGGACGCGGAGGCTGATGCGATAGCTTGCCGAAGCGCATACCCCTTTGGCCCCGCCACCACCACCACCACATCCCAAAAGAGTTTTCTCGAAGTGCCATCAGCCGGGCTCCGACCTAGATCTTCTACCACATGCTCCTTCTACTCGCTCCTCCGCAATGCCCCGTCCTGGCAATCTCCCGATTTCGTTCCTGCCAACGAGCTACCCCTCGCCCAATCCACTGTCAAAGCCCTCGCCAGCATGCACTGCATCCTGGAAAATACCATGGACGCGAGAATGGACGAGTTGGCACAGTATCCGCCAGATGATGACGAGGTGTCTTGTTTGCAGGATGCGATTGAGTTTGCGGGGCTGTCGGAGGCGGCGCGGCGTGAAGCCCGAGAGAAGAGGGCGCATCTAAGGAAGACGAAGGCGGCGGAGATACGGCTTGTGAGGAACGTAGAATTGCTGAAAAACCCCCAGGGGGTGGAATTTGTGGCGGAGGAGTTCAAAGTGTGACCATAGTAGGCCGGTAGGGGTTATGGCTGGCGGAGGAGTGACTGGATACGGATGTGTATTCATAAATATCTTAAGAGGTTCTGTTTTATTTCGTTTTATTTCGTTGTTTCGGTTTTGCTTCGGTTTTGCTTCGGCTTTGCTTCTTTCATTTTGGTGGGGTAGACAGGCACTGGAGTCGGTGATGGTATGTAATACAGTGATAAATTGCATGGATATACGTGGTTCATAAAGTCCTCATAATCCAAGTATCTCAAACAATTGTTTTCGTACGAAACTGAATTCCCGTTGCGGCGACCTTCACTATATGCACCCTTTGGGATGTCAGCTACATGGAATATATCCGTTTTATTTAGACGGATATGAAGGAAAGAAAATAATACTCCTCTTGAGGAGTTTTCCATCAGTATTTCACTTGCAACTAGCACAGGCAGCTTTTTCTCATCAAAGAATAACTCAAGCACTTTTCTGCCTCCTAGATGGGAAATATTAGACCCGAGTTCATGATCATTAAGA
Source organism: Histoplasma capsulatum G186AR (assembly GCF_000150115.1). NCBI lineage: Eukaryota > Fungi > Ascomycota > Eurotiomycetes > Onygenales > Ajellomycetaceae > Histoplasma > Histoplasma capsulatum. Next base: position 2,076,455 of record NW_025544801.1, read on the forward strand.
TTCCAACATTCGTTCATTCCATCATTTGTCCCGAAAAAAAACGAGCAGGTCCCAAAATGTAGAAACTAACATATCATATTAAAAGAGGAGCTTAGCCCGGATGCAATCACATCCAGGTACGTAACATCCGCTTCTGATTTTCCCATTTATTCTTCTATATTTCCAGGTCTACATGCGCACCAACGAGGGGGAAATAGAACCTCATCAGTCATTTGTCACATAAATATCATCTTTAGATGGAAAACGCCTTTGGATCTTCACCCCAAAAAGAAACCAATGCACAATGTATGTTACCTATAGCTATCCCGTGCTTCCAAAGCCACCAGCACCACGGACACTCTCTTCCAGCTGCTCGACCTCGACTACTTCAGGCGTATAAATCTGAAAATTGAAGGATTAGCATCAGCCACGGCTCCACTCTACTTTTGGGAAAATTTGAGAATAACTCACCCGTTCAAGGACCAATTGCGCAATCCGATCGCCCTCGTTAACTGATTTTTGTTTTTGCTCAAATCAGATCATATCACGCAAAATAACAGCTATGAAAAAGAAAAAAAAAGGGGGGGGAAGAAACATACCTGTGAAATCCACGTCCGAAAAATTGAACAGTAGAACTTTAACTTCTCCCCTGTAATCCGCATCAATGACGCCGGCGCCCGTATCGATGAAATGTTTCGATGCGAGGCCGCTGCGAGGTGCTATCCGACCGTCTATATTCAAGCAGTAGAAACGTTAGCAAGGGAAGAAAAAAAAATCCCATTATCGCTTTTGGTATTTTCCACTGTATACATGCAATGCAGGACTAGAGAGAGAGAGAAGGGGGGGAGGGGGGCAACATACAAGTTCCGTCCGGGACTGCAATTGCCAGCCCGGTATCAACGAGGGCCTTGCCCTTAGCCGGGATCACAATCGCTTTCGCGCAGTAAAGATCATATCCCGCTGCAAAGGCTGAACCCCGAGTGGGGGCACGAGCTGTGGGAACTAGCTTCTTGATCAGGAGCGCGGTGGATTGGGAAAGGGAGGTGACGGCGGGGGTGGTGCTAGGAGTGGGAGTGGATTCTGATTGAGCAGGTGCAGCAACTGGCTCAGTCACGGGGGCCATGGTTGTCGTCTTTGGTCGTTTGGCTAGAGGGGAATTGGGCAGAGAAGGCGGCTGGTGGGTGGTTGCTGGGGGAGGCGGGGTCGCCTCTTTGGTCATGATATTGCTATCCAGACAGCTGAGGCTTTGGGGTTAAGTTGGTTTGCACCAATTGATGTTTGATTTTGGAATGGAACGGAGAGTGTGGGGGAGAGCAAAGGAGTAGAAGTGCTTATCGAATAATGTCGATGTTACAGATCTGTAATTCTGCTCATATTACGAAATACGCGCGCGTCTCTAGCTTGTTTTGGAGGTAACGAAGTTTTAGGCTCTCTTATTGCCAAGCGTGCACTTCACAATACGCAATATGGTCAATCAATGATGGATCAAGCAAGCTTGTATTTTTATCATGATCGAGGACCTACTAGAGAGCTGTTTCTCACAACATCGGCAATGTAATACAGGTGTTGGCTAGTCGTATACCTCTCTAATCGACACACAACAACAGCTGCAACTGTTAGAAGTCCATACTCTATATGGTTAAATCCTCTGGGGGATGCATGAGCTTGCCAGCCTTTGAAGTATGACATTATAAACATATACTTCTTAAAATCTATCCCCTTCTCAGACAATTATGTGAGTATTAGTATATTACATGAATAACCTATATTTAATCTTATTGATGATAGTTCTTAAAAATGATGACGGTGGCAGGTTGGTTGATTGTAACTATCCAGCGGGAGCCAGCTATATCAGCGTCGAAATTGCCAACACCCTCACTCTTTTTCCACCTGAGTGGTTTATCTGCCATGTGTTCTATTGATGGATATACTAATTACTCTGGTTTACAATTGCTTGGATATGAGACTCTGCTGCCCACCCGTATTCGGGAAATACTGCAAACAAGACATGTATCTGGTGTTTCCAGCGTGGTCTCCTGGCGTGCGACGAACTGCGCCCAGACAATCTTCTTGACTAACATATGTAAATACTCTATTGAGTATCATCCCCACAGATTGCTTTGTGATCTGGTCCTGGGATGGGGAACGATTGTGAGACTGTGAGATTCAAAGGAGGACCGTGCCAAGTCTGCAAATGAACCAAACCCAACAAGGCAACTCAGCATGGTCTTCCGGATCCTTGAGCCTCGGCTCACTGCCCAGATGCGACGACCATAAAGCTCTGGATCCCGGCCTTTTTTTATTGCCGGCCAACTGTCTTCGGGATGGAGCGCCGGTCGTGTTGTCTCCATTCTTATATAGGCTGACACCTCTCTGGAACTAGATGAACCTGTATGAGTTGATTGATGAGTGAAGGAGTCCCCGACGGCGGCGTTACTCACTGCTCGACCAACGATGGCCGGTGCTGTGCGGCAACCTATCGATCTGCCCTCCCTGGAGCGGTATCTCAAGCAACATGTCCCGGCTATAAAAACGCCATTAGACTTGAAACAGGTACGATAACCCCTCTATACGCTCTTGCGATTCTTTTACAGACAGTTACTCATACTCCTTTTGGTATCTTCTAGTTTGGATTTGGACAATCGAACCCAACATACCTGCTGACAGCGGCCGATGGTCAAAAACATGTTCTACGGAAGAAACCACCAGGAAAACTGCTTTCGAAAACAGCACACAGGGTAGAGCGAGAGTACCAGATCATTCACGCACTCGAGCAGACAGATGTACCCGTTCCCCGGACAGTTTGTCTCTGCGATGATAACGATGTTATCGGCACAGCTTTCTACATTATGGAATTTCTCGATGGCCGGTTGTTTACCGACCCCGCAATGCCTGGAGTCACCCCCCAGGATCGAACCGAATTGTACGACCGCCACTCAATATATACTACACATATACCATTAATTTTGATCTTATGCTAACATGAAAGCCACCCACATATAGATGGAAAGATGCAGCGCGCACTCTTGCTAAATTCCACCGCGTGGACCCGAAGTCACTCGGGATGGAAGACTTCGGACGAACCGCTGGGTTCTACGACCGTCAAATAAGCACTTTCTCGGTTATCTCTCAAACCCAAGCCAAGGCTGTCGACGTCGACACTGGGATTCCCGTCGGCAACATTCCGCATTTCAGCGACATGGTCCGCTTTTTTTCCAACAAAGCCACCCAGCCCAGCGACCGCGCCACTTTTGTCCACGGCGACTACAAGATCGACAACATGGTCTTCCACAAGACTGAGAACCGCGTCATCGGCGTCCTGGACTGGGAGATGGCCACGATCGGCCATCCCCTCTCCGACCTCGCGAACCTCACGAGCCCATACGTCCATATCGGCGGCTCACCGGATAATATGCCTCTCTCTCCTGACTCTGTCCCCGGCCTCCCGACACGCGATGTTGTGACGGGATGGTACAGCGAGGTTGCGGGCTGGGATCCTCGAGCAGAGATGGCGTGGGGTGATGCTTTCCATGGGTTCAGGGGCTCGGTGATCATGCAAGGCATCGCAGCCAGGTATGCGCTTAGACAGGCGAGTAGCGCCCGGGCAAGTGAATATGCAAAGCAAATGAAACCTTTTGCCTTGGTGACGTGGGATAGAGTAAAGAAGCTGCAGGAGGAGGCGGATCGCAAGGCGAGACTTTGAGAAGCCTTGCTGTGCCATTCAATCCTGGCCTACCGAAATTTCCCCGCCTCCCATCACCCAACCCTGTTAGAAGTGAAGTGTGAGGCTGAGAGTCTTTGCATTGCCTCCCTGTCTGTGTACGCCTTGATTATTCATATCTTTTTCCTTTTTTTTTTTTCTTTCTGGTGTGGCTTGCAATTGTCAGCCTCGCCATTTTGCCTTTGTAGAAGTCCCTTGCAGAGCAAATGTGAACTTTGGTAGACAATCTTTTGCTTTTCTTTTCAAGTTCATATATACCCTAGTGATGATGATTCGAAACCACTACACCGATAGTTTCAAATAATTTCATTCTTCCGCCACACACTCCCCTCTCAATAACATTCATCAGCAAAAATCACCGTACCTTAAGATCCAAGGTCAATCCTATGTTTCAGGAAATTTAGAAGATAAAAGCTGTGCATGCACTAAACTTATCAAAAAAAAGTGGCTCCTGGGCCGGATGTAATTACCAATCCCTAAAAGAAAGGGTAGTCGTGCCTTTTGAATATTTTTTGATAACATTCGCTCCGAGCCAATTGCACATTGTTCCCCCTCCTTGGGTTTTCAATAATAAGAGGGTAATTGACTTGTATCGCATCGTCCAACCCAGAACCCAGAGAGCTGAACAGCTGAGTTACGATTTTGCCACTCACTCCGCGAATTGGCAAAAATAGATCAACTCCCAGCAACGCCGTGAATGATCGGATGATATCAGTATCTATTTTTCCGGTCCAGTGTTTCGTCAGAAAGAAATGTTATCACGGATGCCACGAGGATAAATGATTTGAAATAGATGTTGTAGACAAGTATACACTGGAGAGCAACTGCTTTACTATGGGATGGGGAAGTGACAAGGGCGAATTTGAGCTCCAGCTGTATGGGAGAAGGCCAAAAAGGGCTGAATGCGCTCCCTTGTTGTCCATTCCCAACCCAGGCCTGGGATAGTTATTGGCTCGTGGCCGTATTTTGGTATTCCCACGTCCCGTAGATTCCCCTCACCCTTGCGCACATGGTCATGGATTCATGAGGAGTTTGTTGGTTTGATGATCGTAATCATGATTCGTGAGGATCATATGTAGTCTGACTCACTCTGGGATCCGTTCATTAAAGCCCGTCGCATCATCAGGTCTCGTCAGTACTTGGAGTTGCTGTACTGGTGAGCATACAACGGATGCTGTAGATCTACTGTGAATACCATGACTGATGAGGTGGCAGGCATTCGAATTCAACCGCGGAAATGACACCATTATGTCAATGTTTCCTCGAATCCATCTGCCCAATAAAAAGCCCATGATGCCGAAACGATACCAGGTCGTCTAGAAAATATATCTAGACTTTTCAATTGACAGTTGCGCTTTCTATGAAAAATTGGGAACGTTTGAGCTTCAAGAATCAAGTGCAACCTCAAAGCTGCATGAATTTTTCAACTTTCGTTGTTGGAAATTCGCGACTTGCAAAATCCCAAATAGTATCCCAACAACGTCGGCGCCAAAACAGTCAAAAAAATCCGAATGGGGGCTGGGCTGGATTCGAACGCGCAATTATGCGACCTTTGATGTGTTTGCCAATTTGCTTTTTGGCTCTCGTATCAATTTCTCTCTTTGTCTGCGATAATTGAATTGTCTTCATCGCACAGTATTTTTGATCGCTTGGCGAATGCTAGTTCATGTTTATGCCAACAACAAACTATCCTGAGGAGAGAAGTAGTTAGCGAAAAACGCATTTTAAACTAAGGATTAAGCTGTTGAATTTGGCATTTTCCTGTCGAAATAAAATGCACCTGGGAACTCATCAATCAAGAGGTGAGAATTTCATTGGCTGAGTTTTACCGGCTATCAATGTGGCCAATTCAGATTTGCTTTTTTTTTTTCAAAAGCGGATGAGTTTGGGAACCGAACATGAGAGACAGGTTGAAGAGAAGAGAAAAATCAAACAATAAACACAGATCTATATACAATGTCATATTATTGTTCCAGAACACTTTGGAAAGAGGAAAAGCCATGTTGTTCCCAGCCATGTAGTGGTCGCTGGTTCGTAAGTGTACCATGCGCATCTGTAGGCCCTGGATGAAAATACAGCTTTGTTTGAATATTTTTAATTATACCCAACAAAGCCGACATGATTGCTGAAGGATTGCATTTTTCTTTTCTTTTTTCTTTTCTTTCCTCTTGTTCAGAGCCAAATCGCTAGGCCTTCAGGCCACAGAAGGAATCCTTCAGATCCAGATCCCTGTAGCGGAATTCCCGCAGGGTTAGCGTATGTGCAATAATGGTTTTATTATTATTATGGAGCCTTAGGCCCATAGATAGCCCTACAGGCTTTGCCAGCTCTATTGTGCGAAGTCAGGTCACCGTTTGTCAATCGCTCTTAGTGATCATGAGGTGGGAGCTTGACCTGGGATGACTCGCAGAAACCATCGGATTAAGGATCGGCCTAGAATTTTTTTTTTTTTTTTTTAAAAAAAAAAAAAAAAAAAGAGGGGGTTTGGCTTGTGTGTTTAAACTTTTGCGGCGAATCCATCAGTTTCTGGATAATGACGGGAAGCAGCATTGGAAAGCGGGGGTTGGCGCAGATGTTCGCGAAGGCTGGATTTTACAGTGCCTCCCAAGAGGTGGTTGAGATGATCACTTCAGAGAACAAGGTGACCGGGAACACGAGGTCAATGGGGAAACGCTTTGAGATATTGTTGGGAGAGACGGAGTTGACTTGTTCTGTCTGATCCTTGTTATTATTGTTGGCGGGGCCAGCAAGGAGCCACAGCGAGGAAACCCCCGCCAGGCTGGCACAGCAGTTGCATTTGCAGCTGGCCACGCTGCCGAATTAACCTGGGCAGCTGGGAGTGGATCCGGAGGCGGAAAGCTGTTCCGATGGGTCCTTAAGCCTCTATCGCTTTTGTTGATGCTTTGCGGTCGAGAAACACATGGATAATATTATTGTCTCGTACTCGAAGGTATCATCACCATGACCATCGCGGACAATTTGGCGCCCACATGTTTTCGTTCATATTTCCTTGGGCCCTTGTGGTTGACCACTAGAGAGGTAGACATGAACATCGGCCACCACGACACTTGGGGGCCAAAGAAGCATTTGGTGAACAAAAGCGACTCGGTTCGGCACGTACGCTGTAGGCTGTTTGGTAGAGCGATTCCTACAGATTTCTAGCTTAGAAGTTAGAGAAAGAAGGCCTGGAGAACGAAGTAAATATTGACGAACTGTTGAACGTCAGTCGCTGCATAACGGGAATGACAGCCCCCTTTTATACATTGAAGCTTTTTCTTTTCTTTTTCTTCTGCCCTCTTGAATCAGTCACTATCCCTGATCATGACTCTCAACTTAAAATAAAGCGGGTGCTGTCAGCCGACAGGTGAGGCTCTGCATTAGAGTGCGCCCGCTAGCGACAACGAAGTTCTTGCGGCGCCCTCGACCGCGGAGGAACAGTATACGAACACCCACACACTCAACAACAGCGCCCCGAGTTCCCTTCGCATTACACGTCTTCGTCTATCCCTTGGGAACTCAATCTCCTTCCTGTCTTCCTGTCTTCCCGGTTGCCCCGATCCTCTCCACCTCCCGTTCCATCTCTTTCCTCGCCAACCCTCCTAGCCCTACATAGGCGTCTATCTTATCTGTCTCCACGTCTGAACTGTCTACTCCCTTCGCAGCCACCCCACAGATCCTGCACAAGCTCCGTGAACGCACTATTCGGCCGGAGAAGGAAAGCCTCGTCGCATCGTCATGCGAGTCTGTGAACCGCTTAGCTGATGCGTTGCTTCTTGACGCTTGACTTTCCGCCTCTGTCTTGATCCCGAGATCGACTCATTTTATCTCAGTCTCCGTATCTTCGTCGCCCCGAAATAGCACGTTTCGACAAAGGTACGATCTCCCGTGCCTTTCACGTTTTGGCCTTTAGCTTCTTGAATCTTCCTGTTCTGTCCTTTTTTTACGTCAGCTGTGTCCGCATCATCTTGAAAGTTCTCGGATCAACTTTCCTTGGATCATACCATTCATTCCTCCAATCGTTCTTCGAAATCCCACCACGACCTACGCCTTTCCGGCCATATTTATTTGTTCTGGATGGGTCCTCCCTTGTTTCTCATATATCGTCGGCGTATGCCGCCGTGATCCGCTGTTGCATTTTCCCTAACATGCCGTTCGTTTGCATCCTATACGGTGTAATGGCTCCTCTTATACTATTCACAACTCGCACTGACGTTTGCCTGAGACACAGTTCTGAATAACAGGTTATATACCGCCATCGCTCCTTAATTTATCGAAACAAAGCAGTTAGCCAGGCTCTAAACCGATTGAGGAATCACCTCAATAATACTAATCTCTAAGTGCCTAAATTTGTCGACGGGGTCCGAAAACTTTTGACGGAAAGGGACTTCGAGAATTATCATTTCCGATATATAGCAAGGATATATTATATAGAGACAACGTGTAAAATTTTCAAATGTGTCTAGGAAGGCCACCTCCACGATGATGATGCCCGACGTTTACGATTCTGATGATGCCTGCAATACTTCCCCTCGCCTCGAACCCACAAAAATCGACTGCAGACCCCGCGCGACTCCCCCGCCTTTCTTACAACAGCCGGACTCGCCGGGCAAGGCAAGTCCCGGGGGACGTGATCGTAAGGATCCTCGCCGGCGTCGCAAGGGAACCCAATCAGCACATGGCGAACTACTATTACTCAGCACCTTAGCAAACCCGCAACTTGCCTACGAGCTTGGACAGAAATCTTTGCCAACAGATTCAACTTCCGAATCCAGCAGCCCCGATGACTACCGCGCTGTGGATGAGAGGGGAAGGGCTCAGGATATATCAATGCCAGATATTATTACGTCTAGCGCACGACAGACGGCCCAACATGCCTTGGATTTAATTATTGCAGACGACACACCAGCAGAGCCCCAAAGATCAGGCGCCAAGATAGAAAGGACGTTTGGCGAGGAACTGCGGGCACCATCGCGGCCGCCAAATTTCCTAGAGCCCCAGGCGCCTCCCCAACATCTACAGTGTCCCATGGTTGCGTCTCCCATGGATAAGGATATCGCGAAATGCCCTTTCGTCAAAAAGCTACCGATATCGATACCGGAATCGCACCCACGTTTGCGCGTCAACGAATCATTGGCAACCTCTCCTACGCTAAGAAAATATACGATATCCACGTCAGACTACGCTGCGGGGGAAACACTTCCCGCGTTACAGTCTCGACCTGAGCCTACCTCCGCAAAGCCTCCTGAAAACAGTCAGAATCTCCCATCAATAGAAGATGCATTGAATGGTCATCTTGGCCCAATAAATAGCGTTCCGCATTTATATTCGCCTGGCGCAGTGCCAGCCCCCTCGCAGCCACGAAACATACAAGAACATCCGCCTCGTCGTCCTTCCGAACAGTACATTCCCCCTCCTCTCACAACACCATCATCGTCGTTTCTCTCCCCAGAAAGCTCAAGAGACATGTCTGCTAGTCTATCACCAGTGGCTTGCCAGCCTCAGCACTCATATTGGCAACAGACAATGGACAAGGGAATGTCCTACTCACATTCTCCAGGAGACCACGGCTCACAATTTACCAGCAGCCCGAGCACTGGCTACCCAACACCAGTAGAGCTTGGGAAAAGCGGTTCCTACGACTCTCCCCCAATTCACCCAAGCGGACATACGTCATCCAATGGACCACTTAATTCATCCGGCTTCAAGTGCAATTATCCAGATTGCAAAGCTGAGCCGTTTCAAACGCAATACCTTCTCAAGTACGTATATTTCTAGACCTAACATAAAGCCGGAAGCAAAATGGGACACGGGCGGTGAGAAGCAAATCTTGCTAACATTTAAACCCCAGCTCCCACGCCAATGTACACTCACAAAACCGACCATACTACTGCCCGGTAAAAAGCTGTCCGCGTGGTGAAGGTGGCAAGGGCTTCAAGCGCAAGAACGAAATGAAGCGCCATGGCCTTGTGCATGACTCGCCGGGTTATGTATGCCCATTCTGCCCAGATCAGCAGCACACCTATCCGCGCCCGGATAATCTACAGAGGTAAGCTTAACGCGCCTCCCCGCCATTTTTAACCTTCTGAGACCGAAATGAGCAAAGAAAAGAAAGATATTATGCTTACTCGATATTACAGACATGTCCGGGTACACCATGTAGATAAGGACCGTGAAGACCCTGAACTAAGACAAGTCCTTGCTCAACGACCAGAAGGCGGTATGCGGGGCAGACGACGACGCAACGGAGCTCAGTAACATTCTCAGTCACTCTTGCTCATGTTTTGCTCATCTATTCTTTTTACGATTCTTTAACCATTTCTGTGACGAATCTCCTACTACCCCCTCGGACTACTGCCCTCAAAGTCTTGTCCTACTTTCCTTTCCCCCTTGATTTGTCTCTTGTCATCACAAAAAATCTCCCAGCCATCCAGCATGTTTTATGTTTGATTTTCTCCCTTCGCTTTAAGTTGCTTTTCCTAAGTCCGCTAGCTAGCATGCATTGCATTTTCTCATTTTCCCTACTGGCAAATTTCATATGCACACAAGAATTCATTTATCCTTTATGTGTTTTTCGTTTTTCTTTTTATTTTCCTTTCGTGTTAATATTTTTACATATTTTTTATATTCCTTTCTATATTCACATTCGCTGTCCAAAATTACTTTTTACACATAGGCGGGAGATGGAAAGAGGGGCGCAAATGGGCACCTTGTTATCTGTCTTTTAATTACCCTTCATTTCGTTTTGCTATCATCTCAAATTTTTTCTACTTTGCTCGTGGTACATATTTTATATGTGTTTATATACTTATCCTCGGCTTTTCTCTTTTTTACCTGTATACGCGGGTGTTCTACTTTTGCTCGTTTTCAGATTTTATATTCTTCCCTTTTAGTGCTTGTGGTGTTTTCTACCTCCAGCGATTTAACATGCCCCCGGAAGACCAGAGCATATGATGACTTGACGCAACACATTTGTTTGAGCTTTGATTTTGCCATGACTTGATTCCCCCTCATACTCATTCTTTTGTTCACACGTCCTTCGTTTTGTTGTGTTAGGTTGTCTTTCTTTGCCCTGTTCCACACGTATATGCCACTTTTTCCTGCTGAATTCTTGACTCTGTTCTTTATTATATATGTTACATGTTATATATTTATTTTATTTTCTAGCCTATATTCTCTTCATTATATACCTATTAACTATCTATTGCGGTTGCTTTAAACTCACTCTATTCAAGCTGTTTTTCTTCCTTTTTCTTTTTCTTTTTCTTTTTTTTGGTTAATTTGGTGGTGTGGGTTTCCTGCAGATTTCTTGTGCCATTCAAGTCACCTTCAACTCTTTATGGCGGGAGAGGGGATGACGATGGCAGTGACAGGGAAGAAAATATCAAGTATGTATGTCCCATCTGTATAGACCTCCAGACTATTATATATAATGTCGTTAGAATTTCTATCACTCCACAACTTCCTCCTCCCACCTCCACCAAAAAAAAAAAAAAAAAACCACCCCAAGGAAAATCCGAGATAAAAAAATCCGAGATAAAAAACGAAGAATATGCGGTAGAATTTACGCGATAAATTTCGAGGAACATCTAAAGAAGAGCGCGATATAATGCCACGGTGGAAGAAAGTGAATCCCGCTTGGACGAGTCCACGCGAGATACTCGCTGGCGTAAAGGTATCCCTGGACTGGAATTCTTCACGAAGCTCACGGTAGAGCAACCCTGGGCGTCGACCTGCCGCCACCACGACTGGCCCGATCACCCAGCAAAGGTGCAGACGCACCCTCCACACCCTCGTCTCCATCTCCCACAGCCCCATTTCCAACCCTAACTCCTGCGCCGCTGGCGTTAGACCCCACCCATTTCCCGCGATAAATGATATAATGTTGCAGGATGAATATGATATCGAAGAATACAGAAACATTGCCCAGAAGCAGCTTGATGGGGTTACCCGTAATGCCGCTCCAGTCGTCCTCGAAGGCGGAGTCGATGAGTAACTGTAGGACGGACAGTATGCCACCGGTGAAGTCGAGTAGGATAGCCGAGATGCTCCAGCCGACGGTTGACTTGCGCTTGTAGTTCACCCATGCTTGCGGGATGTATTTTATGATTGTTATGACGAGCTTTACGTAGGAGAGTGCGTAGGTCTGTTTTTGAGTTGAGTTAAGTTTTGATTTGATTTTTTTTCAAATCAGTTAATTGTTTGCTTCCTGGGGGTTACACAATCCCAATATGACAAATGATAGGGATTGAGATATGATATCGAAGGGAAAAAATGAAATGGACAAACACAAAGAAAGTAGGAGAACATACCACGTCAATCCACGCCCAATCTTGGGGGTCAAGGCTAGCCCCCGTCCCCCGCGCCGCAACAACAACCGCCAACAGCGTAACAACAAAAATACAACCCCAAAACACCCCGGCGATAGGCCTGCTTATCCGCTGGAACCTAGATACCTTAAACCCCCAAATACTCGGCCAGAACTGGCTCAACACCAGCGAGCTGAGGAGGACGGCATGTATAGCGAAAGCGACGTCGTTGAAACGCACGGTGGGCTCTGGGGAGATGGGGTGACGGGCCGCGTACTGCTCGCGGATTAGAGGGGAGTAGAGGAAGGCCAAGGTGTATATCATGTAGCAGATAAAGCCTAGGGTGTTTGTGGCTGGAAAGTCGATGGCAAGGCCGTGGGTGGAGCGTCGGCGGTAGTTTAGGATTGGTTGCGGGTAGAAGGAGGCGGACCAGCAGAAGGCGCTTATAGATAGAATTAGTTAGGATATGGTTTTAATCTTCTGGTTGGGTTTTAAAGGAGGAGGTGGTGGTGTTGTTTCATGTGGGAGTGAAGCTGGCTGGGAGGGAGGGTTTTTGGGAGAAGTACTAGATCCAACCAAGGAGGCTGGAGTGAGTGAGATGGGGCATCATATCAGCATTACTCTTCTTCTTTCCACACTCACTTCCCCGTGGGAATGGGTCTGATACGGAGGACATAGCTACCGTGATAATGCCTTGATGAAGACTTCGCCTTGAGGAGTCATGGCGTCTGATTTGTGGTTCTTGAGCTAGGGTCGACAGAGTTTATTCAGTGATAAACGACCGCTGCATGGCGGAAACGAAAATATGTGTAAAGGTAGATTTCATCGGGAAGCAGAAGGTGGCCACATGGTGAAGTGAGTAAATCTTGAGCAAGTTCCACGGAATGGCGATGTCTTGTCACGCCGTCGGAGCTGATAATTAGCTGATATTGTGATAGTTAGCTGTACGGTGTAGCTATCTCGTTGTTTGCACGGTTTGCACCAACTCTCCACAGGCAAGAAGGTTTGTCGAGGGGCTGCATGATCTGCAGTAGACGTTATTCCGGACTAGGCTAACGGAGTAAAAGGAAAGGGGAATATGTGTTCAGTTCAATCTAAAGATAATGGACAAAGGGGAGCGTGTGATCAGTTTCCATACAGAGATAATACACCCATTGTGTTGTATATGAAAGCAGTAATGTGCTGTTTGCACAGGAGACGGAGCGAGGAATTAATTGCTGGCAGTTGGGATACTCAGGCCTGCAGCCAATGACGCAATGCGGGGCGTCCTGCTGACTCATCGACCCGTTACCGTAACTTAACTTAATTACCGTGATTACCGTGATTACCATACCGTTGTCCCGGTTATTAGCTGGCAACGCTAATCCCGAAACAGCAATCCGTTTTGGTTCTCCAACAGCGACAAGGAACTTGCACGATCAAATGGCCAGATACTGGGCCATCGCCTTGCTGCTGTGGATCACAACAACTTCTCCCATACGTAGCCTGGCTCCGTTGCTCTCCCCCTGGGACTCGACAAAGTATCTCTCTTTTTTTGACAACCCTTCTCTACTTGTACTTGAACTCTTTTTGTGGGATTGGGCATTTCTCTCATTTGGAGTTCCCCATATCTGCCTGAACCTCTCGCTGGGCCGATCTTGGATTAACCTGTATCCTCTCCAAAAGGCAAGGAAATCGCCTCTTGCAGCTGCCCGGGAGTTATTCAGCATTACTCGCGACTTCTTGCCCAGCCTACGAAGATACGTCGTCCATATCTCTAGGCTAGCTTATGGTGTGCTCTTCAGTGTGAGAGATCTTGTACAGGTCTCCTCTGCCGGCTCTGCCGGCTCTGCCGGTGTTGGAACGCCCAAAGGCAAGCAAAAGGGCTGAGGAGAGCCGCTCCAAGGGAGGGAGGAGGGGACGGCAATCGCAAGGCTAATAAATAACCATATCCCTTGCTTTGCTTCGCTCAATTGAAGACCAGAGAATGTCTTCTCTTCCGCAGCTGGCCCCGCCGGGTTCGAGTACCTACTCGTCAAATACTTTGCACGTCGGGGACGGAACATGGGATTCACAGCGGAATACCTTCCTTTTGCCGAATTTGATGGGCTTGAATTTTGAGACTATGCGATATAATGGTTAGTTAGTCTTCAACTTGTTCACTTATATTACTTATATTCATAACGAAAGGAAGAAATGAAAGAAAGAGTAAAGCGAAAGAATGCTGACTCCTAAAATAGGCATGGGAAACAGGTTTCGGGAAATGGCTGGCTACCATTCCTTAATTCGAGCTCACGGTGTTATCGCTGCCATTACGTTTCTATGCCTCATTCCGACCGCCATATTAATGGCCCGTTTCTATTCTCCATCCCCATTTTGGGCGTTGAGATACCACATATGGCTCCACATTCTCTCACTGTTTTTGTCGACGGTTGTTTTCGTTTTAGGATGGTTTGCTGTCGGGCCTGAAAGGAGTTTAACAAATCCCCATCATGGAATCGGGTTGGCCATATACGTTTTGATCATTTTTCAGACACTTTGGGGCTGGTTTGTACATAAGCGAACAAAGGGAAAGCGGTTGTTCCATATGCCCTTGAAGATTATGGTAAGTCTAACTCCGATACTTCACACACGAACATGATGATTCGGCATATACATATACATACGTACACAAAAATATATGATAATGGATTCACTAACAAGAACTAGCTCCACAAATGGCTGGGTCGAGTCATTGCATTACTTGGAATTGCCCAGATACCCCTTGGGCTTACTCTTTATGGATCGCCATTAGCTCTATTCGTCCTCTACACCCTCGCAGTCTTTACCCTGATCGTCATTTATTTCATCCTAACATACCTCCATGAGCGTCGGATGGGCGTAGACTATGACAGTCGTGGAAGCTATATGTCAGGTCCCGAAGTCGTAGAAGATGGCCACGGTCACAGCAACTTCGGCCGTCTCGCAACCGCTGGAGCTGCAGGGGCAGGACTCGCCATGCTTGGAAGGCGCATGAGAAATCGATCGAGAAGCAGAACGTCCGTAGACGAATCAGATACAACACCTCGACCGCACCGTGATGACGAAAAAAGTGATCACCACCATGGCGGGGGTGGGTGGGGAAAACGCCTCTTCCAAATAGGTGCCCTTGCTGGTGCTGCGGGTCTGGCGAAAAAGTATTTTGATAAACGCCGTGAACGGGAGAGTGATACTGAGTCGGGAAGATACGAACCAGCACATGGAAATGGACAAGGTAATACGCAACATGACAGCCTCTATGATGATTCCTCGGTTCAGACCGCGGAAGCAAGACCGCGGCCTAGCCATCCACGGCCATACGATGGGCCTCCCAGCCGCCCACCAAGTATAGGGTACACCGACAGCGGATATCTAGAGGAGAGCGAGCGAGGCCATGGGGTCCGTAACGCACTTTTTGGCGCGGGTGCATTCGCTGCACTGAGAAATATTTTCAAAAGTCGTGAGAGAAGAGAGCAGGATCGAGTCGAAGAGCTTCGGCGGCAGGATATTGAAAACGAGCGAAGAGCGAGGCAAAGTACGAATCATCGGAGATACACAGGTGATGGCCAACCTCCGCCGTCGCGTAGAACTGCTGGGCGGAGAAACTCATTCAGCACTGAGATGTCAGAGAGTACAGATCCTCACGTCGCCCCTCCTCCAGGTGATATTCCCCCAATTCCACCCATTCATCATCACCACCATCGTCATCGCACTGCCTCCGGATCAGACACTGTAACATCAATTGGTGGTGCTGGCGGTGATGGGAAGCAGCCTCAAAGATCATCAGCAGCATCAGCAGCGACAGCGACAGCAAACTCAGGCCGCCGCCGGAGAGGTCGCGACCAATCCGTCGAATCTGAGCCCGTCTCCATCAACGTGAAATTCCACAATGACAAGGGCCGCCGTGTAACTCTCCGCCGCCTGACACCAGAAGAGGCAGCTGCGTCACGGAGAGCGAAGAAAAGGGATCCTCACCGGTCCAGTCACCGGAGGCATGGGAGCGTCAGCTCGCTCTCAGGCCATGAGGGAACGGACGATCATTGGCGCCGTGTCGAAGAGCGGGAACGCATGCAGCAAGAGCAGATGGATGTTGCTGCGGCGTCTAGTGGCGGCGGCGGTCTCGGAGGAGGCGGTGCTTCCACCGCCGCGCCAGCTTCGACTCTAGGACCACCAACACCGACGCCAATACGCAACTACTCCGGTGCTCCACCACCTGGCGGCAGTATCTACTCCAGCCCATTGCCACCTCCCCCACATATACCTGGTGCTACTGCTCCGTCAAGTTACCTCAACTCACCTCCACCTGGCAGTACTGATTTGAGCAGTCACGCCAGTAAGAGAGAGCGGAGGAGGGCAGAGAGGAGGACAATGTCAAGGCAAGGGAGGCATAATGTGGAGTTTACTTGAGGATAGCAATTCCCTTTTCATTCTTACTTTCCATGATTTTCATTTTTGATTTTGAAATGTTCCGATGGATGTGACTCATGTTTTGAATGCTTTTGATGGCCCCATTTTTTCTTTGCTCTTTTTGTCTTTGGACGAGAATACGGATCTGAATGCAATGTACTGTACAAATTCTCCCTTGCCTTCTCCTTTTTTTTTTTTTTTTAATTATTTTGTTTCACCCACCTTCCATCCTTCATGTTTATTATTGTTATTTATATTTTGTGCTGTTGTGGTAGATACATATATCTTCATCCTTGAAATGTAAACAGATGCAATATCATACTCCATTCATCAACCTTGTCTTGGTATACAGTATTTGGGCGCCCCCTTTTCACATTCCTTAGCCGTTCCCAAGAACACTTTTTCTTCATCTTTTTCTTATTTCCCCCCCCACAATACTTATAGAGAGGTGCCATACAAATTTAAATGCACTGCATTGCCACAACTGTCACATGCTATCCCGACTTGCAGTCATCGACTGGCTATCACCAGTTCCGACAGAAATGAGCAAAAAAATGCTTGTAAAATGATATACATATTCAATTCAAATATATCAACTGTGACAACGAGATAATTGAACAGTAATACTAGCAATAATCTCATCAAAATTATTGCTAAAGGTGATAACTATAAATAGACATGAATAAAGCACATAGGGAAGAGAAGGTTCTGCTGGGCATTAATGTTACACTACTCAGTATTGTATAAATAAAAAGATTACCCATTGTGATGAGTTTGACAGGTTTGAGGTGGTGCGGAACATGATTAATTTTTGTGTGAAGAGGATAGATCTATCTATTTAAGCGCCGCTTGCAGGCTTTCCAGAACCTATATATGATAGAATAAACACATTAGCTGTGACAACTTTTCAAAGGCTGCAGCAGGTTTGGAGAGTATCCATTAATTTTTCATACCTCCAACTCGATCTTTGCCTCAGCGATGTCTTGTTCGCTGCCGCCGCCGCTGGCAACTTTTTGCGCTTCAGCGATCTGCGCTTTTACGGCCTGGGATTTTGCTCATCGATTCTGATCAGTTTTCCTTGCGCTAGTTGTATGTGCATGTCCGCAATTGAGTTGTTTTTGGGGAAGTGAGAGGTATTTCTCCTTACCTCTGCGCTGAAATCCTCTAAGGGGTATGCTTCGACCGCATTGATGCTCAACTGGGAGTCAGGCTGGACGACAGCAAAACCTCCGGACACTGCAAACAAAAAGTAAATATCAACATTAGAATTGCCATGCCTTAAAATCACCAGATACGGCCCAATAATCATCGGACGTACAGAAAAATTGTTTGGTCCCTCCAGATTCTTCAATGATCTCGACAAGACCAGGATTCAATTGTTCGATTGATGGGACGTGGTTCGCAAGAACGCCCATCACGCCAGACTCAGCAGGGATATTAACTTGGACACTGTTTTTTTTTTTTTTTTTTTTTTATAAATTGCAAGGTTAGTTTTATTGTGGTATACACATGGGATTGTTTTGGTTAGGCATCGGTAACGATTTTGGTGTTCTCGTGTCGTGGTTCAAGATGGGGGAGGAAGTGAGCTGGAATTGAGCGGTTGTAAAACATACACATCCGTAGACTTGTATATACTCTGAACATCAAGATATATTAGCAATGTGTCATCAATAAAGAATCATAATTTATCCAATTGGACTTAGACCTCGCGAATGGGTGAGGAGACATGCCTGATGCGGGAGCACAAGGGAAAGTTTTAATTTATCGGCCACGGCATCGGCGTAGCCCCTCCGCTGGAGTGGAACTCTGAATGTAGATGGGCTTGCCCTGAGAGCAGCCCGTGCGAATCGAAACGAGTTCATTGCGCAATTGGAGGATGGAGAAGAATGGGGATGGAGCGGCGTGTCTTGCACAGAACTGAAGTCGGGGTGGAAAGCAGGACTGGAAGTTCGGGAGGACAAAATGCGGCTAGTCTTCCACGTGATCTCGAACTCTTCGATCTGTAGAGCCAAGGCGCTGGTATTGGCATAGAATATGTGAGGAAGGATAGAATTTTATGGGAAGGAGAGCTCATCAATTAACTACATGAAGCTCTCGGGTGGCTTTGGTGTTTAGATATCGAATATCTTTTTTTTTCGGCTAGAATTGGAATATCAATTAACCACTCCATGATATCTACATATACATAAATTCTTAAGCGTAACAGTGCCATTTAAATGTTTGGATTACAAATGCTTTTATGTCCCAACCCCTCATTAGCAATTTCTTAGAGAGCCTTCTTAAGCATGTCCATATCATGTGTAAATGCAATGATACTAATTGATACTACTCGTAGTATTGACCCCAATATCCCGTTGTTCCATCACGTTTGGCAGAAAGTCAAACACTCGAGTCAGTGCACGTGACTAAGCGAGATCCCACAAACAAACGCTGTATCTCTTCAGGTTTTGGCAGTCCAACCTCCGTCACCACAGTTTTGACTCCAACAGCCTTTCTGTTGCCACAAACCCGTCAAAATGGCCAGTATGTAATCATCCGTCTATTTTATCTCTGCCAGGCTCATATCTTGCCTGTCACTAGCGTTTGCGTGCTGAGGCCTTCTGTACTGACAACTTCTCCACTCAGAGTCAAAGAACAGCTCGCAGCACACGTTGAACTGGAAAGCCCACCGAAACGGGTACGTGGTTATATTTTTTCCCTCCCGGTTCCCTGTCTATTGACTTGATATCCCCTCTGAAATATCGCGAAAAAGATCCCGACGATCCCCTCAGTAACAAAATACTGATTTCCTGGATGTTTCTTGATACAGGATCAAAAAGCCAAAAACCCATCGCTATCCTTCCCTTAAGGGCACAGATCCTAAATTCCGACGGAACCACAGACATGCTCTGCATGGTACTATGAAGGCGCTGGTACGATTTTCTGACTTTCATGGCCGTCCACCTACTAATTAGGGGCATTTCCCGAATTCGTAAGACATTTAGCTGACATACTATTACAGAAAGAGGTGAAGGAGGGCAAGAGAGAATCCGCATAAACGATTTCTACTGTTTTTCTTTCTGTTTTCCAGGTTGCGGTCCGGGTCTATAATTCCATGTGTCATGTCGATAGGTGTTCTATCTTGGCTTAGAAATTCGGAGAATCCTGAAAAAAATTCAAGCCATTCTGCGGATATCCTTTTCTATTCTGTCCACAAAAAGCAGGCGGTAATGTGAGTAGAAACTTTTGTCTCATTTCCATGAGGCGGTGGCAACGGGAAAGACAATTCCCCCCCAATTCAACAGCAGCATGATTCACAATGCCACGGAATCGAAACTTTCGCATTTGTTTTAAATGTAGTATTTCTTTTTTCATTTTTCATTTTTTTCTTCTGAATTTCGAATCACTTCTTGCGTATTCAGAAAACTGCGACGACTTTTGGTCCTTTACCACCCAGTCAACGAACCTCGCATACCGTGAATACACTTCTCTAATCATGGTCCGTTTCCAATCATGGGACAAAACAGGCATATGTGTGTACAGCAGTGGGATTTTCTCTATGTCCAATTGCTGAAGGATTATTATCTTTTCGTGCCGAGATCAAATTCTACTGCCGTCTAATTACCAAACACCCTTTGCCTTTCTCCCATGGTGCGGAGGTGCATGGACAGATGTGCTACATGTATTATCCACCATTAGGAAGATGATCATTTTTTTATTTTATTTTTGAAGCTCTGGTTATATCGGTCTATCCTTGTTTGAAATCTGAACATAATTGTACTTCTGGTCCGGTAGTTCTGTTATTCTCCTCAGAAAAATTAATCTTATCCAAAGCAGCATTATATACGAGTTTATCATAATCTATGTTCCGGCATCCAAACAATCAATTTCTTATCATACCCGCCACTAACTAAGCATTCTTCGAACCTATTCTCCCCGTAATCTACGCGAGCCCAACCCGCCGATATAGTTCTGACCTTGGAACCGGGTTCATGCCCTCCCCTCAATGAAGCGACAAGCTTTCCCGTCTTCGCTTCTATACCCCTAATCACACCATCTTCCCCATTGACCCAAACCCCAGATCCATCGGGCCGCCAAACGAGCTTTGGGATGGAAAACGCCGTTTGCGGCGCCATCGCGTTCACGTGGACAAGTATAGCAGCGGCCTCTCGATCTGCCATCGATTGTGATGCCTGCGACGCCCGCCGGGCCGCACCTAACCCAGGCGTTGGCGATGTGGATGCTGATGGAAATGGCATGAGGACCCGGACAAATATTACGTGCATATACGGTTTACTAGAGGTCGCGACGGCAAGAAGCATTGGGTCTCGCGGACTTGGAGCAAAACACGCGGGTGAGAACGCAGCCCATGCGTTCGAATTCGGTGCCAGATCCTGCTTGCCAAGAAGTGGGCACTCGTAGAGTTGTTGACTTTTGGCATTCATTCTATGTCCTCTTTCGAGCCGGTTTAATGGCGATTCGACAAGGTAATAAAATAGACATGTCGAATCACGTCGAGACGCTAGAAGAACCAAGTCCCCCGTACTCTCGCTGCGCATGAGGAGGATGCATTCTGGTACTGTGGCCGTTTTGATAACCGCTAGCGGTTCACCGATTGTGAGCTGCGCACCTACATCTAGGAGGGTTATGCTGTAGATATATATTCTCGAATCCCACCCGGCTGTCGCTAGCCAAGTGGTTTGGACTTCCGGCGGCTCTTCCTGGAACGATACCACGTCCACAGCATATTTGGTATGATCTTTCCTGGATGCTATGGCTCTCGGTCCTTGGAATAGCAACAGCTCTCCAGACATCGTTGTCATTGCTCGATATGCACCATCGTAGAGATAGATCCCAGAAAGGAAAGGACTACCTGATAGGTTGTCGTGCGTAGAAAGGAGAGGGTAGGGTGCTTGGACATCGTAGAGACTCACGAGTTTGTCAGCGCCCGAAACAATTAGCAGCGACGCCTCTTCTGGATGGCCATCTTCTGATGGTTTTATATAGGGTTGAACACAGACTGTGACCAGATTTGCCGCGCTTGGGGTCTCAAGCATGTTTGGTGTCGATGGTGCTATGGTCTAATTTAGTAAAGTGAAAACGTCAAGAAAACTAATCGAGTCAAGGGTCTGTTCTGCAGCAGGGATGAAACTTGAAATAGTTTGATTCTTGCAAGGTCCAGAATGCATATAACGACCTCGAAGCACCAGGGCAAGGAGCAGATTTCTAAGAAATGGCAGGTAAATATTGCAAAAAGATGGAATTTCTGCACAAGAAGCGAACTCACCAGGAATTTTCCACCCATCCAGATCTTCTCCATGGACAGTTCGTTCGCATCCCAGGAATCTATCAAACACCTTCATTTGCTCCATAATTTCTCGATGGCCAAAGCTTCGCACCTGTGTTGTGAGGTTGCCTGTTTCAGTGGCAGCCCCGATTCTTCAAGAAACTCTGCTAGTGTCCCGCTCGTAACGCCACAAGGACGCATGGTGAAACCGAAGGCAGAGTGAGAGATCGAGATGAAAGCATTCAGGATTCTCTTCTGAAATTCTTCCACGCGCACCCCGCTCCTCATTCCATGTTTTTATGTTAAATTTTGGCTTGTTTCATGGAGAAGAAGAGCCTGGGAGGCAATTGTTCATCCCATGATAAGAAGGTGTGGGATAAACTGGCTGAAAAGTTGCACATTTAAGGTCGTATTTCCTATTAGGTAGGAGACTAATGGAGTCACTTGGATTTTCAACATGTAATTTAATCCCGGAATTCAAAATGCCCAAGAGTTTCGGCGGGTTACACTGCTGCCAAGGTCATATACCAGTCTGCGAATGAACTCATAAAACAAGAAAAAAATAATGCCAGGTCCAAAATACAATAATAAAATACCTTCTCTCTATAAAACGGTGAAATACCGTTATCCAAATTGTCTTGGGCCTTATCATCAGATCATCGCAAAACGGGAGGAAAATAAAAAGGTCAGAGTGCCAATTTCCTTTTTAAGAGAACATATCCTCCGCTTTCCTGCGCCTACCCCCTCGACCCTGAAGCTTGTCCGAAAACAGTTCTTTCCCCTCGTTACTATTATATTTGGAGGGAAATAACTCTCTAACGGAGGCAGCACCTTTGATAGATATTCCCTGAGAAGTGCCACGAATAGAGATTCCCTTATCCTCCGAGGCAGCACCACCACGGATGCTGATTCCATTTTTGTCACTTTTATCTGGGAATAATTCAACCTGGCCTGTTGATCTGCCGGATATCTCGCCACCACTGGTTCCATCCATCAAGGGAACCGGTATTCGTTTAGAAAATAGATCTGCAGTTTCGTCGGCAGCATCGAACGCATCGGAGCGGCGGTGGTTGCTTGAAGTGACTTTTTTGGAGAAAAGCTCCCTTTTGAGGTAACTGGATGTTGTTTTGTTTGGGAATAACTCCCGGCGCTCAGAGCTGTCATTGCTAGTGGCATATTCGTCGGCCCCATATATTAGATCTCTGTTTCGGCTGTTCCTCGGAGAACGGCTTCTAAAAGATTTACGGGTCCGTTCCCGGCTATCCATCGTAGGGTCTCCTTGATCAAATTCCATTCTAAGCGGAGAAGCGCTACGACCCCGAAGTCGACCTAACGAGCCAGGGTTGTCGTCGGGGAAGAGCTCAATAACATCGCGCCTATTACGGCTCCATCTCTCTTCCCCTCCATCTCCATTTAGCCTGCCTTCGTTTGAGCTGCTCCTTGCTCTACTCCGCGCAGCGTCGTCATCGTACATACTCTCGTTGAAATTTTCTTCCTTGTCGCGACCCCGTCTTCGTCTAAGCTCCCTGTCATCGAATCGTCTTCTTGAGTAATCGCTGTCATTATCGTCTCTCCGGCCGTTACGCCGCCTGTCTGCAAACTCTCTCATCATTCGCTCTCGGGGATCATGCTCTGGATGCATAAGGTAGAAACGGCTCGATTCATGGGCTCGTTGCTTCTTTCGATCTGTCTTCACCGCTGTTCGTACTTGCAGGACTGACTCTGGATGCGTAGATAGGGATTTCGCCGTCCGGAGTCGCAGTGGAGGTAATCGCGACGTGTCTTCCTCCGGGTTTTGTTGTGAAAATGTAGCCAGCGCTTGCAGACCGACGTCGACAGAGCTATACACAAGATTCGCAGAGGTGTCGTCGATCCATTCTATCCGGGTGAGTTCCTCTGCTGCAAAGTGCTCACTTGCGTACCGCTTCAGATCCTCTGTAGTAAGCTCATCAACTCCCCGAATATGAACCTTTTCAAACTGAGGTTCTTCGTTGAGGTGAGAGCTCGCAGCGGCTTCGTCCGCCGTGGCTAATGGAACTTGATTCTGTTATACGAATAACTATCAGAAACTATAGTGAAATTAGGGTAACGGGCACAACACTAACTATTTCAACATGCTCTGGTTCTGGTAAAGGTCCTAGATCAAGGTCCATCTCGATATCCATGGGGGTCTCCATTGTGCTTGGTTTGACGTTTGTGCCATTGGTGGTCGATGGTTGGAGGAGAGAAGCCACCTCCATATCGACGAAGCACAAGGGTTCTTGAACTAAATCGTAATATAGTTACGCGTGATGTTGTAATGATAATGAATGTAAGGAATTGTCTAAGAGAAATTGAAAGGTCATTCTTTGATGCTGATATCGTTGCTTACGTGAAGCTTGTTCGCCGTCCCAAAACAGACTAGTGTTAAGCTCACTGAGAACTTTTATCTCATCCTCGTTTCTTTTCTTTGCACATTGTCTCTAACCTCAATCGAATCATATATACTGTGTATATGTCATACGCTTATGGATACAGCAGCTATCCAGATTGAGTTTCCTTTCGTTCTCTTCATCTGTTGGCCTGATGAGGCTACATCTCAGGCCTTCGGTACCAAAGGAGTCTTCAAACGCTTTCTATTTTTCTTCAATACCAGCAAACAGACCATCCGCATACTACAAATTACATTTAGTTATTACCCTAATCCCTCGTCCAAATTGATACATGTTCACCCATTCCCCAGCCATTTTCGAGGTTAGGGTAGGGCTTTCGTTGTCATTAGTCTTCTCAATTGTATATGAGCTATAAATCTTAAGGTGCATGTATCGAGCGTAATATCATATATATATCCTCAATACCAGTCGATTGGGACGAGATAAACCAGGTGTGTATCTCCGCAGGTCTACGGAATACATTGTATCTCTTTCTGTGATGCCATTTAATATCGTTACACTAAACACCATGCTATAAAGGACCGAATATCTTCATGCCCAGCAAGCCAATTATCTAACATGGTCATAATGAGCAAAGAATTTATGAAGAACGTGCTTTCTCTCTCTTTAATCTTTCCAACCCAATCGCTTCACGATTAACCTAAGAGAACCTGGACGTCAAATAGCGGTCTGAATGTTGATGCTAGAGCCTGGCTGCCGCTGGGCTCTCGTGTCGCAACAAGGGTAGTAATAGAAAGCTCAGCTTATTTGCCGGCAGCTGTAAGACTTTGCGTGAAGGAAAAGTTTGTCATCCGACCTAGGCCTGCAGATGACGAATCAAGCAGCAAAATATATGACCACGAAAAAAACAATCAAAGAGGCCAAAGTTCTGGCGATTGAAACTGCCTGATAGACCTATGAAAGGCAATGGGCCTATCCACTTCAAGAATGTGTATTCATACTCATACCCTGCCAAAATGGTTAGTGTTCGCCAACTGAATCAAATCACGATCACAGCTTCCAAGTGTGATACTAAGGGAAACTGCAACATTCTTGGAGGCGAAGCTGCAGCTTATATTGATGAAAAGAACGGAACTCATGGTCAACGCTTATGCTAATAAAACTAGTTTTAGCCGGGAGCATATTGCATCCCATTGGGACGTGCACAAAAGATGACTGACTTGGCTACCCGAAACAGAAGATTGAAGCCATTATGATAGCACGATATTCAGAACCGTCGCCAGGAAAAGCCGTACAAATTGAACCTAAAACAATTTGACAAATATGCAAGCAAATTTTTAGCTTTCATCCGTCCCTGCATAGGTTGAGACCTTTGGTGGATTGTTAATCTTCTCACCATTGCAATGCATCTCACAATCTGACAAGAATGTGCCCGTTCGAAACTCTGGTTCCTCTGGCAAGAAAGTCAAAGTCGGGGTATAATCGAAAACATAATACTCCATCTTAAATTTTGCAATTGCTGCAAGAAGAATTTTCACCATTTACTATTAGCAGGGGAGAATGATCCAATTGACAAAGGTGGTGAAGAAGACAATCTCGATTTATATTGTGAGTTCGGAGAAGGTAGTGCGTGCAAGATTCCTAGCGCATTTTGCATTGGCAGTTACATGAGCAAAAGATCTGAGAAAGGATGATTGTCAAACCTGTCAGCAACTGAATAAACAAATATTTAAATAACAAGAAAAAAAATGGAGAAGGAAAAGCAGGACCGAGAGGAAACCTCCGAGTGTGGACATACCGATGTGGCCAGAAACACCAACAAAGGTTTGTTTTTGCAAGGCTGGACCGGTGTTAAAGACGAAATTGCTCATGATGATGCCAGATGCTGTATCAAGGGATACCCATGCTGCCAGAAATTGATCGAGAATCCCAAAGCTCTTGAAGATGGGCTCATTGACAGTTTGGCTTGATTCAACGGCTGTTCTGTGCATCAAGAATGTGTTGCGACTATTTCATTATCCCTTCAGCTTATTTATTTGTGTCTCACCTTGATTTACCAATAACTTCCACCAGGTGAAGGCATAATGGTCAGCTAAGAAACGAGAAAAATCTCTGTTCCCCTCAAGGAAGCGGAACCAGTTGTCAACTTCGTTAAGAAGAGCATATGAAGTCAGCAAACTGCTGATATATCAGAAATCGAATTCCTTTTGTATACCCATTCATACGGTACGTACAATACTTTCTCTTATCCTTACACTACCAATGACGTTTCCATAAAGGAGAGCAAGGTCGCGTCACTGAGGAGCTATGATTGGTTCTCCACGCGGTTGCAAATGTGTACCAAAGATGTGAGTCCCAGACGCGGCCGTTATTCAATGTAGAGCCTCGCCAGCTTTCCATGTTGCTTAGGAGATACGCGGACACTTTCAAGACACCAGATACGAAGTAGCTTGAAGCTCCTGTATCTTTTGGTAGCCACAATCCATATTTTTCTTCTCGGAGAGTTGTAGACTCGCTAAGATCTCAACCAAATCGGGACTGAAGACAAAATGCTTCACATGCAACCTGCTGCGGATATGAATTAGCCTATCGCTCAGAGGAGAAGAAAGAAGATAAATGTGGAATTAAAAACATCAATAATTGTGAATGTAACTACATCACGCAAGAATCGTCATTCTTTTCTTTGTATTTCTTTCCCCACCAATCCATTGCTATCTCCAGTTAAAAACCATTCTTCCAGTCATCACCCCTCTGCTGACATAAGGGCGATGTGCGTTCAGGTATTAGTATTTCCATCCTATTTTAATGTAGAAAAAGACCAAGGATTCATATAATAATATCCTATATAAAACCATTTTTTTTATGTCCAAATTAGATGGAGACTCTCCAGATTCAGTTGCTGGCATGGTAACCAAAGACCCTACAAAATGCTCATAAATGAGAGATCGCTCCAAAACTCTTCTTTGCAGGAAACTCAATCTGCAAAGGAGAGTGAGTCGCAGATAATTCATGTCAAACACGTTTCTTTTCGGATTGCTCCTTATCTGCATGCGTGTTGAACTCCGCACCCCCCCAGGTCCAACTATGAAGAAGTCTGGGCCTAGTTGGAGTTGTGCAGGTCTCATTTCATCCTGGCTTCATGATGGGGGCCCCAAATTTAATTTGGACCATCCGGAGAATTCGCGGGAAGTCATTTCTTCGGGGTGATTTTTGTTGAACATGGATTGAAACGTTGTCTGACGTAAGGGCTCGAAAATTTCCCGCGAGACTGCTAAAACCTAGCAAAATCATCGCCTGTTCTGGCCTTTTGGCAATATGATCTTGACGAAAATCCCTGAGGCTGATGTACCCCGCCTCTTGTGGATGATCTATTGTCCATCCAGAGCTCAACGCTCGTCCTGCCTGGGTGTGGTCTGTTAGATCGCTAGCTTTGTGTGAGTTCCGTTGGAAAACCCTCAGTGCTCTGAGAAACTCATGTCCTTCAGGAGCTGGTAATTATGTGTACGGGTTCCCGAGGATCTAGGTAAGATACAGGAAGACACATGCAGTACCTCAGAAGGGAGTTCATGTTTCAAAAAGTAAGATTCTTATTCCTTCAACGCTGACTGTAAAACATGGTAGAGGGGTTAAGTGAAGTGGTTAAAAAATATGTACAAAAGGTACATGTGTGAACAGTACAAGTACTTGTTCGTGCAAGAAGTAAAGAGAATGAAAAAAGTTCTCATTTTTGAAAACATGATTTGAAATTTGGCAATAATGCTTGTATGTGCAAGGACATCATGAAAAAGGAGAATATATCAGTCTTGATTTTACGTAAAAAAATTTCGCCACAAACAAAAGCAGGTGGAAACTCTGAGAGTGGCTATGCGTCTGGACCCTTTTCATGGGAGGGATACCAAGGATGCCAGGGCCCGGGAGGCAAAGTACAGCTTTTGCTATGAGAATTAGTTTGACTGGGAGCCCTCCTATTTGAATACACCACAGGTTGTTTTCCTGTATGGCTTGGTAATTTATGATGGTTTGTGACCGGGCAGGGCGTAATATCAATATTTTCGGCAATAGTACCGGAAAGAAAAGTTAGGATTGACTTCACCTTCATTTCCTTTCTATCGCTCATTAAATACCAAATAGAGATAGCGCTTAGCCACGCCGAAAGAATCGTGGTATCCAGCTCCATGACAATGGGAGCGGAAAACGGGTCCGAATACCAGGTTAACTAGAGACCTCCAACCGCTGGATCATCATTGATCAGCTTGGGGAAGATCCAAAAACATCTTGACTTGCTCAAAATATGAGGTTAGAGTGGGCGATGGTAGATGTTGGGCATTATTACGGAGTATTGTCAAGGTGAGTTTGCGATCGGTGTTCGGAGATCGCTTCCTATTGTTCTGTCCTCAAAATAGCGTTTCGGTCATCGCGTAACGAAATCGAGCGGTCAAACAGGAAAATAGCCGCCAGGCAGTTCCTCCGCTGTATTTTGCTCGCCATGCGCACGGATATGTACAGCTATTGTTAACCGATATGCTGATTGACGACCTAGCGGATGGAGCAGTGAGGAAATAATTGACGAATAGCTGAATTGGGCTTGCCTTTTTTAATTGCTCCCGGTCCTCCAGAAATGGCTCATGTAGCAAACACTAGAAAAGGATTGGGCTTACTGGTGGAATTTCCAACCAATACACCTCGCCCATCAGGATATGCAAGGCACAACAGCAAATATCCTGATTGGGCCTAGATGTCCGGGACATCCATTAGGGTATTGCCAACGTGCGATCCCCTCTGCAGAGTGTGCATGAGTTAAATATCTGGAACAATAATCCAAACTTTTGAGTGTCGGAGTAGTTCAATTGAGCCAAGATCACGAAGCGAAGATTCCCCATGCCTGACAGGGCCGTTGGCCCCAGCACCAGGGTTCTTGAGCCACCATCCGTCGAAGGTTTCTTTGTTCCCTCAATGCTAATATTTTGGCTATTACCTCGCGGGGTAAATTGCACCAATGAGAATAAAAGCTTTAGAATTCATGAATGGGTCATGGCGTTCGTTCTTTGCTGCTAGCCACTTGTTCGGTCTTTGCTTCCATTGACCCCTCGCCGGTCCAAAATTGAATGTGAAAACCGTATATTCGTTGTTGTGCACGTATAATTTTGTCCTTGAAAGAAGTCTCAACTGTTGGCCGTAGAATACTAGTACCATTCGCCGAAATGTTTGAATGGAGGACAGAAACGCGATGTCGAACTGCCTAATCGAGACTTAGAACGGCAAGGTGTGGGGAGAAACCTACATCATGTGCTAATGGTAGCAACAGCGGGCGTGATAAAGGCCGTGCAAGTAGTACATCATGACATTGATATGTAGTGTGGAGGCATTATCAGGCGTGGCATTGTTACGTTCTTATCCTAATGAAACAGAAACGTTGGAGAGTTCCACAAGGAAGGGGCGCCGTCCCAAAGGGGTATTTCGATAGGGAGTTTTTGCATCCCCAGCAAAGCCATGCAAATGCCCAACAAAGATATACAGCCGCTTCTTATAGGTTGTGCATCCAACGAACGAACGTCCAAATTAAGTTGCGCTAGTCCAGCACCTTAATGTTCCTTCTGATTGTCTAAACCAATAAAAAATCGCATAACAATGCCCCACCCAAAAAGCTGGCCATATCGTGAACTCTATTCGAGATGCCCTCTATCAAACTAAAAACACGTAGATGGGGAAAAATGGATGATACATGTGTCTCTCTTCGCTATTTAGATAGACAATCAATGCCTTGGCAAGGTAGCTGCTTTGAAAAACGTGGGTTCGTTAATTTTCTTTGACCCACCTGCCGCTGCCCATGTCGTTTCTTCCGCGTTGGTAGTAAAGATCCCGCCTGCCCTACCTCATTCATACTTACTACCTAGAAGCAAGTTGATACGGTTGCTAGCATCACTTCTATTTATTACACGACCGGTTTTTTTCCCCCTCTGTTTCCCATGACCGTCTTGTCGACTATGCCGGCCAAAAGCGAGGAGATGGATCTCACGACGGACTTAACCGCCATACCTTGGCTCCCACACGATGGTTCCAGAGGGAGAATGGGCCATTATATGCGCTGTGACATCTGCCAGTCCCACTACAACTAGAAGAAGGTGCAAGCAATGTGTAACAGCACCAGCATGGACTACCTTGCACGAGTTTAAGTACGCATTTTTGCAGCATCCATGAAGTACAAGTCCTAGTACTTATGTATCCCATGACTTGTCTGTCCCTCTCGTTCCATGTTTATTCAGCAAGGAGAAACTGATCATCCAGAAATCATATCCCTATCTCGTCGTTATGACTTTGATAGTATACACTCGAACGACCCTGGTACCTTGCTCACTATATTTTCGTTATTAAGCAACTCCCAAACCACTTATGGAATTGCGATATAGTTAGCTACCTATTGATCATACCTACCAACCTGCTTTAAAAGCCCGAAAAATCGGATCGGTACATCCCACGCTTTTGTGGACCGGTACACGAATTAAAACCGCCACACCAACTCGGGGGATCGCCGAGCCACGTTCAACTACTTGATAATCCTAATAGAGATAAGAGATTAAGAGATAACGAGCCTCTGTGATAGGCCCAGCCTCAGCCCCTCGCCGTTGATAGTAGCTGTAAAGACAATAGATGGCTGGGTAGGATGTACAGGCCCATGTTGTAGTCAACAAACCCATCCTTGACAGGAGACATTGCGCTTTTATCCCATACACATTATTCAAAAAAAGGAAGCCGAATCCCAACCTTCTGCTATAGATACATGGTTACTAAAAGCTTGTTCATATATATATATATACCATAACAAACACGGGCCCGAAAGCAAGAAACCCAAATGGGCATTCTGAGGTGGTAATGGACCCAGGTGTACATTAGCTGCCAAACGTATGCCAAAAACAACAGCCGGTTTCCATTTCCTAATTGAATTACTCAGCATCACAAAATAAGATTTGTTTTAGAATAATTAATAAAGAGCCTAATAATATATACTGACTTGGCGCACTGCATAGAATCTTTTGCCCAGAGTTCTCCATGCTCCTCCTCCATACATCTTGTGTTATTGGGAAAGGCTGACTTCGTTGGAAAGTAGAACGGTGTTTACTAAACTGGGGGAAAAGCGACGAAATAGTGTGGATTATCTTATTCTCTCTTGCGACCTTGCTAAGCAGGTAGACGAAATATACACATACACGTAGTACAGGTTGGCCCTTAGACCCTTGGAATTTAACAAGAGCGCAAGAACTCGGTACGGCTACTAGGATTTCAAATCACAAAGCTGAGAGTGGTAGGCGAAACTGGAGTTGGAGTACTGCTTTTGTCTCCAATAACGGGTATTTAAATTCGCCGAGGCGGGGCTTGGAGCCACGCTCCTTGAATATGCTAAGATCAGCAAACCGAGAGCCACTATTCGGTTTGGAGTGGCAGAAACGGCGAAACGAGGAACGGGAAGGAACAAAGAGATGTTGGTAGGTCGAAGGTTAATGGAGCAGAAACCGAGAACGGAGGGAAGGTGGCGACCTATTGTAAGTTAACTCTCGCGAGCTTTGCCGTTTTTTTACTTCGTCCCGATGCCGTTTTTTGAATGCCGCCTGCGTACCAAAGAGATGGTTCCTAGGCACTGTAGTTGAGTTCCAAAGATTCAATTACCGTTTAATCCCGGCACTTTTGAGGGTAAAGTAAGAATAGCTAGGGGGCGCTTCGTGGCGGCTGCGGGCACCAATGCAAACAAAGGTAACTTTAGGAGAAACGAGCTAACTAAATGAAGTAACAACTCAAGGGTAAATCGGAAGTCTGAGGAATCAGCTACCGAATCAGACAATTGATTAAAGGTTATATTATGTACAATTGGGTCGCGTACTGGTACACATTAATAATGGCAATGACAGTAAAAACAACATGCATGGAATGCCAAAAAAATGGTGGTAGATAGATTAAAACCCAACCGGGACTGGAAAGGAAATATGAGTTAAAAATGTGTAGAAATGGCAAAAAAACAAATGGCGCCAGCCCTTGAAAAACATTTTTTTACCCGGCCCGTCGCAATCCCATGAATCATAATGAAATGCCCACCAAAAAATACAAATCAGAACAAAATATATATACTGCAATAGGCAGAAATGTATGTGCAGAATAGGTGGATAGGAAAAGGCGCTTTCGGAGGGGCTTTCTAGAAGCCGCATATCTCCAAAGCCCAAACAAAGAACAAATACGAATAATCAGAAAATGACTCCCTGGTAGAGAAACCTAACCCAAAATTGAAAGGACAACAGAGCTAATGACAATGGCAAGAACAATCATGATGTAGATAGATGATGCAGACTCACTGTTTGGGGGGGCAAAAAATAAGATCCCATCGTAGTAGGAAAAGAGCAATGATAAAAGAAAAGAACAAAAAGAAGACAAAATCACCGTATGCCCGTTAGTGGAGCCCAGAAGGGAATTCCCCGTAACAAAGGAAAGCCGCAGAGTGGTAAAAACTACTCCGTAGGTACCCAAAGATTCGCTGAAAAAAAGTAGATAAAGGAAATTGTAAATCGAATCAGGTTTTTTTTCTTAATTTAGCAATGTCTGAAGTCCCATTCTTGAGTCACGACGTGGTGATGGAGCTTGAGTTCGCGACCCCAGGGCCGGAGTAAACTGGTTATGAGGGGCTGAATTGGAATGTTCGTGCTTCCAATGCTGGTGTCGAGGAGGTTCATGAGAATGCACAGTGGAGATATCTGGGCCCCACTGGCGGAGAACGGCAGGTTCCGGAAAACATTCAATATTTTTCGAATCGTAGTAACTTTCGTCAAGGCCTGCCGAGCTAGAAGGCGATTGGAGGGTTGGGGCACTGCCTCTACGCCGCAGGTCTTGCCCTGGGAGAATTTCAACTGGGATTGGGTTTAGCGAAGGGGATGTAGCGGTTCTAGGCGATGCAGAGCAGATCGAATTGTGGTCGGAAACCATCGAGGGAGGTCCGGCTGAGGTCGAGTGTGACCTCTCTGAGGTCGTAGAAGGAGAAAACATAGCGCCCGATTCCGTATGCATAGGAGGCATATAGGTAACTATCGGGCTGAGATGGCGTTGGCTTCTAGTTGGAGATCGATGGTCAACCTCTGGCCTCGACCATTCCAGCTGAGATCCATATCCGTACTCTATCGGCGAGTGTGGTCCCCTTCGTTCTCTCGAGTCGGCATGAGGATACTGTAATCTGACAGAGAGTTGCTGCTGTCCACGTTGAGGAGAAGAAACCCAGGACGGTTTTTGGGCCCCAAAGTTGGCCTCTTGATAATGGCTTCGACCACACGGGCCGGACATCGACATTGGATGTATGGGATGATAAGGAGGTTCGACTCGACCATTCAATGTGCGAGAGGATGGCGAAAGCCTCTCTCTGGCCTGAATCGCCAATCCCCTCCGTTTCCGGTTCATGGACCCATTCCACCAGTTCTTGACGGCGTTATCACTTCGGTTCCCCAATCTCCGTGCAATCTCCGCCCATCTTTTTCCCATCTCGTGCACCATCCTCTCTATCATCAGTCCTTCCTCAGCAGAAATAGGCTCATGGTTCAGTGTTGGTTTCAGATTCTGGTGAAATCTTTCTCTGCATTGCTTGGGCGATCGATATTGCATGTGTTGTGAGATGCGAACCCAGTTATTCGGACCCTGACTGCGTACCAGCTGCAGTAGAGTCTGATCCTCCTCAGGAACCCAAGGCCCTCGTCGTTGAGCCGGAGCCATTGTTCCAAGGGATTGGACAAAAGAATATGTTTGCTCAGGTATAAAACAGTTGTTTTAAAGAGCTCTGCCAATAATGGCGAAGCTTCACGTCGTCTCAGACGAAAGGGTGAAGAAGGTGCAAACAATTAGAACGGTGAATAAACAAGCATTAAGCAAGCATTAATTCTAAGCAGAGATGAATTAGTGCACAACCCAGTATACCAATCCGATCTCGTGAAGAAATATTGATAGGTAGACAGCTAAGGGGGTAGTAATAATGAGAGGATGTTATATGGGCATGGCTAAGACAGGAGCAGTACACGGCGGAGAGAGGGAAGGAGATGGGTCACGGGTGGGCGGTGGGCATGGTCGGATTCATATACTCCGCTGGCCATAACAAGACGATACAAGTGCAAGAAATTAATCCCGAGTTAGGGCCCGGGCTAAGGTATCAAAGTTTCTTACCTTCTTTTGATGACGGACTCCACAACCAGATCTGAGATCGTCAGACTTGACTCTTTTGAGACACGAGGCGAAAAAAACTGAATCGTGTAAAGGAAGGCTTCAAGGTGCGTTTTGAAGCATGCAAATTGGAGGTTTCTTCTGCTTTTCTGATACAAGAATCAAACAAGGGACCCTTTTTAGGAAATGCAAAAGAAGACAGGTTGGGAAGACAAGGCAAAGCAAGGCCTATGTCCTGCATGTATCATGTATCATTCATGTACAGATGTACTCCTGGGAAGTTGGAGAGATAACAGCTGAGCAAATGCCATACATAACATACATGCCCGGACCACTGTACCGCACCATGTACTTATCTACATGCGCCGACACGGGAGACCAAAAACCGGAGTGCATCATACAGAACCACATGCAGAAACACTCCTGCATACTTGTAGTACACGCTTCTACGTCCGCTTTGGGGATCCAAGCCAACTCAGAGACGAGGAAGGGGGCAAAGTCAACACAAAAGAGGGTCCCACCCAACTGAGCCGAGCCACGGGAGCGAGAGTTACGGAGGCCCAGAAAGGTGAAAAAGCAAAAACCATAAACTAATAGGTCGGAAAAAGAAAAGAGACGAGAACAGGAACCAAAGAGTTCACTGAACCACCAAGCTGAGAGCGGCTTGGAACGAACAAATTCAGTTAGCTTCTGGAGTTAGGCAAGCACACACACTTGCCGGTTCGCTGTCACTCTTGTGGTGGCACGCCTTTCCAGATCGTGGGGACTTGTGTTTTGCCATCGTAAAACAGGGATGCGGTGATGATTCGCAACAAGGGTAGGCTAGCAAATGGATGTTGTGCACGAAATACGGATGAGGCGGACCATTGTGACTGACCATCGAGCGGCTAGGGCCGTGGGTTAAGATTCCACTGCGCCGAGCCAGCAGACGAAGCGAAAAAGAAATTCTTCGAAAATAAGAGTGAATAATGAAAAATTATGAAAGAAATGAACGCCCCGCAGCCCCATGGGGGGTCTGGTAAGTTACTGCGTACTCCTCCTCGATGTTAGTCCGTCCGTCCTGCTGACCCCGTTTTTTTTTCAGTGACAGGGTGCAGCCAACGGACTGTTTTTTTTTTTTTTCTTTTCTTCTTTTCTCGCTCGGTGTCGTCTTTTCCTCTTGCTGCAGGATAATGCTGACAACAGCGAACTAGCTGGGAATAATGGGCAGAGTATCCCTGCCACTCCAAGGACGGAAACAAAATGGGGATATAGCCATGGCCCCAAAGGGCAAACCGAAGATTTACTCACGTAACTCATGTTCAATTCAGGCATGCGGGGCTCGATGATTCGGAAACACCCAACATTACATTTTTATCAACCTCCCCCCGTCACACATTTTTGAGAATGGCATGGTTCTTTGACTTCAGCTCTCTCTGATCGGCTTGTGGTGATGGTGTTCTTGCATCACCGCCAAACTCTCGGAGCCGGTTGATAGAACTGTTGGCAAGGGGGAGAGCAACTAACT
The DNA here is from genome assembly GCF_000150115.1 of Histoplasma capsulatum G186AR. NCBI lineage: Eukaryota > Fungi > Ascomycota > Eurotiomycetes > Onygenales > Ajellomycetaceae > Histoplasma > Histoplasma capsulatum. The sequence goes on from NW_025544801.1 coordinate 2,112,189, forward strand.
ACCCTGCTTTGGCTGCTGCGAGTAAAGTTGCAACTCGCAAGTTGTTTGTTGGGTTAGTGAGGTTGGTGGCTGGTGTCAACAAGGTACAGTACATATTTTCAGACACATAACCAAAGCCGGGCTATTTACGTCAACTACGTCAATGATTCTCGTTGAGTTCCGAAACGTTCAATGGTGGAATAAATGATGCTGAGATAAAAGAGAAAGGAAGTTGGTTTTTTTTTTCTTTTTTTGAGTCCAGCTCATCCCCGAATGAAACTCAGTTTTCAAGAAGCAAGGGTGTAATTTTCTTCATATCCAAACTCTCCATTACGGTCGTCATACGAGGTTTGATTATTCTAAATACTAGCCCGAGTTATGCTGCGCAATGGATCTGTTGTAGAGCCGAGAGGTCGGTTTAAGAAAACCCACGAGGCTGCCATCTGTGTTTCGGCTCGAGGATCACAGGAGAAAGAGCGGGCACCCAGCGAGCAAGCTTCGAGGTGCTCGACAGGACGCAAAAGAATATTCATTAAATTCCACTCAAAAAATACCAAAGAAGTAATAAAGTCCGAGCGGATCAAAATGATGGTTCCAAACGAATCGCCAGCGGTTAATACAAGCAAAACCGTTGCTGCCAACAGCAGGATGGCAATTGCTTTTTCTATTTCCCTTTTGCTACTGATCTTATTGTGGCTCAAGCGCATGGATCTGGCGGTGGTACGAGCCTCAGGGCACCATAAGGGGAGTTGCGAAATCGAGCAAAGCGAAGGAAGATCTCCCTGGCCTCCCCGGTCCACGCGCCGCTTGAACGTTACAAGGTTTTATTCTAAGACTGGAGAACAAAGGGCGCCAGCAAGGTGACAACACCAGTTAGCGTCGAGATCGGAGCTTCCGGACACAGCCAATCATGGATGATGATGCCGAGATATACGAGGTGTGGAGATTTCAAATGGCACATTACAATCAATGAGAAAGCTGGAGCCAATGATTGTGGGGCCCCGTTTTCCAAGGACTTGGGAGAGAGAGCTCTCTGCTCAGCATCCTTCGAAGTTGTCAATCTTCACCACGATACCATTCCAACCCATACTAGCTCAACTTTCTTGAGATTTTTCTTCAGGGTACGGTGTTGGTCACTGCCAGGACGGCTAAACTGCGTTGTATTGATAGAATGCTGCCAAGCTTGGAGCACGCCATTTTCATAGCTTGAAACCGGTCAACTGTATTGTTGTAGTTCTGGATCGTCTTGGTCTCGAGGATACTTTTTGAAGAATACAATTCGCCGCAACTCGATTAGGAAAATGCCCTCCCTGCAAAACTTTGTCCCAGTGGAGGAGATAGCGACTCGAAATCTGCCAGCAACCCCTGCGATTGCTATCAAATTTTGCTCAAGTGATGTGTGGCGAGTGTCCCAACGACTCCCACTCGGAGGAAAAAAGAAACACACACGCAAAAAAAAGAAAAAGAAAAAGAAAAAGAAAAGATGGGGAAAGGCGTTGTTTGCAGCCCGGAGTTTTCCATGCGATTTTCAAACGTTTCAGCCAGCCATAACCCTTAGCGTTGGATGGCCAGCAAGGCCATCCACTGCTTTCGTTCAGAAATGGACCAGCTCGGCGCAAGCGTTGGTGCTCCAGGAAACCATCAGTCTGATCGGGTAGATCGAAATTCAAAGTTGAAAAATTGATGGCTAGATTGAGATGATCGCGTTATCAATCGTCATAGAGAATGTTGGATTTGCAGGGATATGGATGCTTTTTGCCATCCGGGCCATGTAATGCCTCCGCTCAGCAGTAGTACATTCAGGCTTGGAACGCTGCTGTGCGTGGAAGAAGGCTGAGGTGCACGTTTGGCTCAATGTGCAACTGCATACCTCTGATCAATGCAGTTTTCGCCTAATAAAATAAATGATATTTTCCGGTATGCTCGTCATGAATCCGCAACATACGCGGTGTATACGTAACGTGCCTCCTCCATGTTGGGGAAACCGCAAATCGGTGACCATTATTTCGGCTTCGGGGACACCCTCCTCTTGCTGCTATATTCACATGATGTTACATGGGCCTGCATTGCCCCTTTTTAAAAGCACTGACTATCAGCGCATCATCCATAGCCAGGTCAACAAGGATTACTGACTATATGATGTTGCCAAGCCAACGTAAACAGCCGCTTCATTTTGTTACGAGAGCGTTTTGATAGTTTCACCAAAGAGATTCGACAGAATGGAGGAAACATCGTGGACATAGGAATTTCTACGCAGCGTACATGTTTAAAATAGGCCCTCTTTCCAAAAAAAGTGTTACTCGTTGAGATATTTGAGATTTCCCCTAAGGTTCACCCCTTCATTGCACGAAAAGACTCCGCGCAGTCCCAAACAGCTCGTTGTTCACCTCGGTTTTTGCATCGCAGATCTTGTAATGTTCCGAGCCACGAATCCTCGCGACCGATTGGATAAATAAATCTTTTGGTTCACAGTCCGATCCTCGGATGCTAAAAGTACCGAAGCTTTCCGACAAGACGGGTGATATCGACGGGCAGTGCATCTGGATAAGGTGAGGACCGTGAGTTAGTGCTTATGATTATTGACGTTTTGATGCTTGATTTGGAACATCAACGTTATTTTGATGTTTCGGGTTGGGTCCGAATACGCCATGAGACATCAACGAAGAGCTCTTCCCAGGTTCCAAGTTAAATGGCAAAACTGTCCTGATACTCGTCAAGTTGCCTGGTGGTCTGCCAGGCTCGTTCGTAGTCATCGAAACATTGATCATGTTTCCCACACCTGGTCCGATGTAAGAAGAAATGATGACGAGCATTGGTTTTTTTGCCATTCAAACTGCAACCGGGGTTAGCAACACCGGAGCCTGCCCGGATTCTTGTTGAGGACCATTCAGTCACTTTCCGGGCAGAGGGCAATGAGCGAAGTGGATTTCAACATCATGGAGCACTCCGGTGCCATTCGTAAGCTTGGAAACGAGTATCCAAGGTGCTCGTATCCTCCTTCCATTTCGAGATCTTCGGGCACTTGGCGTCTTATGAGAAATTGATCAATGGTCCTGGCTTGGGTATTCGGCTGCTCCTTAGAGGATGGTGATTTTTCTCCATTGTTATTTGATGCTGTTGGAAGCTTGCCCCGCGCCACATGGAAGTAGAAAACTAATGGCACCCTCATCGAGCGCAACTGCACTTCAAACCCATGAATAAATTTACGATATTATCATTGCAGACAGTGGTCCGGGAACACAAAGGGGAAATCGGGCGATCGACTTGATCCGGGAGTTCGTTTTGCATGAATTGAACGTCAGTGGTTCGTCAAGAGGAGAATAAGCTTCTTGACGTTGTCTAGACCGAGTAAAACCGACCTAGTCCCCATGACGATGGTGACATTGCGGTTATGGGGAAAGCAACCCGTGGGTCCCTGGTGGGGCGCTTGACCTGCACCGTTGCACTTTAAAAAAACAATCTCCCCAGTCCGTGCACCCGGTTGTCGATGTGGAATCAAACTACCCGGCTTCTGGCCAATGAGACCCTGCGCAGCGAGATTCAGCCGCTGAGTGGCGGAAAATCGTTACTGCGTTCCGTCAGCCGCTTGAACGATGTGGCTGAAGCCCAGCGACGAGGTCTGAGGTCGATAAACAACAAACTGCTATGTACTCCGTACCTACTAGTTATTTACAAGCATCAGCAAGACAACGGGGTTGGCACCAGAAACAACGAGGTTTGGGCGTCGAGGTATGAGAAGTGATTATTCAAGGACAACGGACTTCTGGCTTCTAATCCGTATGCGAATTGGCCAATGACCCCTCAAGCAACAAAATCTGACGCTTGTTGATGTTCGGCTGCAGGCTTCTGGAATAGCGTGAGAGCCTCCAATGCCAACGTCCGAGGTGGATCACTGTGGCTGATAGATCCAGAGCTGTGCGCGCCACAATTTGCCGCCCGAGCAAGCTGGAATCTCACACGGTCGCGGGGATGCCTTGTCTATTGGCTCTCGACACCTGAACTAAGTGCCGTGCCAGTGTCCAAGCATGAAGAATCTGCTCTTTTTTTTCTCATTGCGCCTCTTCTCAGAGCCGAACATCGCCATTTGGAATCGCCGAGATGAATCTGGTCGGGCCTGGCTGATGACTAACGAGTTCCTCCTTCTGAATGATGTAACAATAATGGCTTAGAGTTGATGAGACCATTTTCCGATTCGATACCAATGAAAGAACCGAGCGGAACCTATGGGCGGCACAGAGTCAATTCCCAATTTGGGGATTTTTGGCTCATCTTTAAGGTTGGTTGCGGGGTGGGAAAACCGAACACACCAGGACCACTATTTTTAAAATGGGAGGTTTGTCTACGGGTTAGTTGAGGGCAGGCAGGGTCAATGCTGGCCGCCAAAGCGTTGTGCTTTGATATGCGACAAAACCGCTCGCCTTCAAGGTAGCTTCCGTTAGGACTTGACTGGTTCTGTCAGTTCGCTAGTGCAGCTCATCGCGAGTGGTGCAGTCAAAGTTTTTGGAGAGAAACGATACATGTGGTAGGAGGAACACTGTTGGATAATAGAACATGATGGAAGAAGCACGAAGACAGGCCTCGCAAAAGCGGTTGAAACCAAGAAAACATCCGCCGTATCTGCTGGTATAGGGGAACTTTCTCCAAATGGAGTCAAAATCATTCTATCTGTCGACCTTCGTCGCAGCATCGGCAAATACCTCGGGGTTGGGGAGAAAACAATGTGCAATGACTTCCCGTTCGACTCGAGGCCTCACGCCAAGCTTGTGTTTATTATGACATCACATGAATAATCGGACGACTGCGTAGAAGTAACAAAAATATCTGATGAATGCAGAACTTGAGCTTGAAGTTTTGGTCATTTCCGGGCATTTCTCGGGTTGCTTTTTCACAATCGTGCCACTCCTGAACATTATTCAGCTCTCCACCGTAAACCTCCTTTTCAGCGCCTTTCGTCCATCGTTTATCCGTTTTTCAGCCCAACCACATTTCCCCCCGAAAACCTTCCGCCGTCTTCGAGCTGTTGGTTTAACAGCAATTTACTAATATGAATCATCTATCACGCAAGAGGACACACTTGGACCCAATCAGCTTGGCTGTTTGCAATGAAAGGTATTTCATGCAAATTATATCAGCCATAGGCTTCGGTTACAGGTAAGGGAAGTATGTCCCGACCACGTAGGGACAATCACAAGCCATGGACATCCTTCATACATGTCTTCTGTGATCAAAAGGGTCTTCAGATAAAGTTTTGGGGTAACATGTTCGGCCAATGGGTCAAAATCCCTTACATATGACATGCTTTGTTGCCATCTCAGTACAGAGTATTGAGTGCGTACATATTCACAAAACATGACAAAGGAAAATAAATGAACAGTAAATTATCTACCAGATCCTTACCATATTCGACAGTTTTGCCAAGTCGCAGATCAACGACCGTATCAAACCACGCAAAGCTGGCTGGCTATCTTCCAAAGAAAGTTCAATTTGACAGGCAAAACAATCATCCCCAGGTCTTTCGTTATTGACATTGTGCCGGACCGCGATAATTATTTGGTCAAACATGTGGATGCGATACCCATATCTTGGTTCAATACCCTAGCCTGGACTGACGGAATTATTCTGCTCGCCATTATCGTCAATGTAATAATGCCACAATTTCCACATTTACTACCATTTTGCGGCTGGGCAGGTCGCGGACCAGCGCTGTGCTGTGATGGGATGTTTCAACCGAAGAAGAGCATAATTTCCACAAGACACGACGTCTCGCTCACGAGTGAATGATGGGGCCGTTTGGAAAGTATCAGGTTTTCTCCTTAGTCTTCTTCAAGTTCTGGAGGGGTAAAAGCGCGGTTAGCGATGATGAGGTTATATGAACAGCCCTTAGTCCGGTGCAAAAAGTTTTCCGCATAGTTCCCGTTAAACTCAACTGCAACAGAGTCATGTTAGCAAGTTTACTTGCGAACCACCTGTTCAATGAGCCCAGTGAGTGCAACATTCCGGATTAGTACTAGGCACAGCGCGATGTGCCCCAAAGGATGGACGAGCGGCGACCCCAGGGTCCGGGCTCTGCACAGAGTCCCTTTTGAACAGGCACTTTCTGCTTGGCGGTTTCGATTGAGATTCCTTCCTCCAGATAAGCGACGGGGTGGGTCCTCGAAAAGATGCGAATAGCAAACGAGAAGTCGGCTTTAGCTCTCCTGGCTCCCAGTTCGAGAGATTATGACTTTATGAAAGTGGAGAATTGTGCAGGATGAAAGGAGGCCAGCTCTCAGGAGCCACCTCCTCCTGACATCTGAGGCTCTGGATTGGCTGCAATCCTACACATGCGAGTAAGGGAGCTTTCAACTGATCCCGCCCCGCCAAAAACGGTGGGCGATCAAGCTCCTCCATCAACAGAACGCCGAGGTTAAGCCACATTCCTTGGCCAGTCTCGAAATCCTCCTAAAGGAGAAAGAAAATCGAGTCGAGACTTCGATGGCTCAAAGCTGGCTCCTTTTGACAACGTGGATGAGGCGAGATACGTCCATTCATTCCCGACAAGGTTCGTTAAACCTGGTGGGTCCGCAAGCCAATATGTGGCATACTAAGAAAACGGTCTTGTAGGCAAGCGAGTCGACCCACATCGACGCCAGGGAGACAACATAAATCTCGGCGTACAGATGCAGCGAAAGGAGGCCCTTGTCAAGCTGGAATTTTATTGATCACCATTGATGACAGGGATGAGATGTGAGACGATGGTTGGAAATAAATTGATGCATGCAAGTAAGCACGCATGTCTGGGTAGGTTAATCGTCACTTGGGAAGCACAAATCCGTCAGATATTGGGCACGTAAAATACCATACTGTGGCTTAATTATTGCAAAACATCCTTTTTGAACGACTCCGACACTGCCACGAGTATGAGTGACAGTGGCAAAATGCTATGAATGTGCAGCCATCAAACGATTCAACGAATCACTCCATCCGGATGAAGGACTAGGATTACACGAACGATCGTATAAATTGTTGGAACCATGATGCTCTAAAAATTATCCCTTCCTCGAAGGACCCTCGCTATGTCTTAATCCACCGTTATTATTACGTTTGATGCCCAGCCGGAGGAAGCGAACCACAGGAACGGGTACGCTGCAGACCAAGTAAGGCGCCTAGGTGCAGAGGCTGTAGCTGGCAGTCGAGCTGAACACTGGCGGCCAGGCTTGGTTTATCCTTGCTTAAACCCAGTGCACAGGTAGCCACAAAATATCCTAGCCGAATGTTCGCCGCTTTGGGTCCAATTTGATCCAACACAAGTCACCGTTGGCGATCGAGAGGGGTTGATCCTCGCACACAAACTGGACGGAGTGTGTCGTATCCATCCATCCATCCATCCGTATAGACATCCACATAGACATACTATGGTATAACACTGAATTTTCGTTAGGGTCACCCTAATATTTTAGTGCCATGCTAACCACAATATTGGGGGGTCATCGTGGTTTTTTCGCGTTTCAATTTACGCGGGTTCTTGATGATCCATAATTGAACCTTTGGGGTACTGAAAATTGAACATCTATACTGTGTGTATAGCATATATCCCATCTCTACCTTTTATTATAAAAAAAATCCTTATGTTGTTGTGGTACACAAAGAAGGTTGTGTATTAATAATATATTACTCATCCAGTGAAATCCACCCCCCAATATTTTGGTTAGCAGAGCACTTAAATATTAGGGTGACCCTAACGAAAATTCAGGGTTATACCATAGTAGTACGTGGACATGTTCAGGGGGTTATGCTTGGCCAAGAATCCCCAGCATTTTGCACAAGAAACACCCAGCCTGTGACGAACCCCCATGCGCCTCACACGTTGAAGCGGCCCTGCTTGGGTAGTCCGTCAGTCTGGCCTGTTGCACGATCAGCGAATCAATCCTATCCCTCGGGGTTTCCGAAGGTTTTTTTTTTTTTTTTTTTTTTTTTCAATGAACGATCCCCTTGGCACCCCTTTTTCAGCTCTTCTGATGGCCCTTCCGTAGTGCACCATCAGATCAGTGAGCATACTCTACAGCCAGGGCTGGCATTTTCATTCCATCCCCTTTTCTTTGGTTTGGTTCCTTGGACGCCGTGACCTCTGTTTCTTAAACGTTGCATGAGCTATGAGAGTCCCGCTTACAAGATTCCCACAGTGCTCAAAGTTCTGCTAGGCGTTGCAAAAACGCGTTACTTGAGTGCGGACAGCCCTCTCTCTTGACCCGTAACGCTGATATCAGCCTCTACCTTGCGCGTCCCTCCCGGCTCCTGATACCTTGCAGCCCACGAAGACGAAGGTGGGCTTCACATGAAAAGAACTGAGCGATCTTGTAGCGCGTGCTATCCCAATGGTTAAACTAGAGCCTGTCATACCTAGGTTATTTGCTCCCTGCTCTCCATAGATACAGGAAGATTACCTAGGCAGTTTTGAGATACCGGGTAGTTGTACGCACCGACCGTCCCCAACGGAAGGGATTCATTCCCATGATTCATATAACTCATACAGTACTGCGGTGTTCCTAACAGGCAAAAGTATGTGTTGATACGTTGCTAGATTGCATGTCGTTTGTCCCGCTATTTTTTCTCTCCTCCTTTCACCACTTTGCGAACCGCACCAAATCTTCCCGGCTACAAAAGGCCCGAATTAATCGGTTGTCTCCATTAGATACAAAATACGAATCCCAATGCGCAGGTTGCGAAACAGTCCCTGCAGTTCTAGCTTCAGAACTTCTCCCCCCTTGTTCAAAATGTTAGGTTACAAAAACAATGAAAGAAGCAGACTCCACACATGTCGCGTAATTTGAATCCTTTTAAAATATTCCATCTTCACACATGAATGCATTAACAGGAACACCACGAGCTCCGTTGTGTTGATGACATGTGATGTGCATAATAGGTATCTCAAATTGCTTGATATAAGAGGAACACCCTATTGTTGCTTGAATTTCTACGGTCTCCTACCCTTTCATTGCATAGAAGCATTTGGGTGGATACAGGAATTTTGTACAGTACAACGGGTTGCAATTTTCTCTTATTCAGTTTAATTAGTCTATGACGACTCAGGTGGGTCTGTTATGTCAAAGTAATATGATTGTAAGTCTTTAAAATATCTCTCTCTATATAGGTAATATATGAAGCAATTGAATAACTAAAACAAACCGGCTGTAGGGCGGGTATATAGGCGAGGAAGGCTCCGAACAGAAGAAACACGTCTCCCTGCATCATAGCAAAAGGAAATCAAGCAAATAGGAATATTATTCATTACTAACCCGCCCATCAAAACCCATCCTTCTATCAAGAAATCCGCCCTTAAGAAAAGCCGTTTCCCGTCTTGTGAGACTTAGCGATCCATGGTCTAGTTATTGATATGCTGAATAAAAATAGAGAAACAAATCCTATCCCTTTCCACGGGGTTTAAAAAAAAAAACCAAAAAATATAAAAATAAAAATGAACAATGAAAAAGGATTAGGCGCTGCGTGCTCATATCTATAATAATAAAACCAAAAGAAAATCAATACCCTCCGCCAACGAGTAAAGTAAAAAAGGAAAACTTCCTGTGAGAAGGTAGCCAAACAGCCAAAACACACAATCGTCAATCATCATACAAATAAATGCTCGGGATAATAGCCATGAAGCTAGCAATTAAATTATCACCTCCTCTTCCTCCGCGCTTTTTCTTACCCGGACAGCTCAGGCAGGTGGTAACACCCCCCCTCTGCCAGCAAACAACCGGAGCGAAAGAGCGTTTTTTCCACAAAAAGTGGCAAGTAGCAACCACAATTGATATAGTTAGATGGAAACAGGATGCTTCGTGGTCGAAAGTGGCTCCAAGTAAAAATGGAGGATTGTTTAAAACCAGCAAAAGGGGAAAACCTAGATCAAAAATCATCTAAAAAGGACACCCAGGCAATAGGGGTCAGGTATAGAGCAGAACAGAGCTGGAAAGAAAAATACAAGATACAAAAATAGAATCTCTATCGCAAAAAAAGAAGAAAAAGTAGGGGACTGTAGTGGAAAGAATACATTAATCAGAAACCCCAAAAGAAATGGAAGTAAATTAAAGCAAGGGGGAACAAGAGCTAGCAAAACAAAGCGAAGCGAAAAAACGGGGCGACGGACGATGGAGCCAACTCTCGCCCATAGCAAAAATGATTTGATAAAAACGCGTTGGGCCGGGTAGTAAATTGCCCACCAGGCTACCCATTTCCAGTCGTGTTTTCCCTGACAAAATGCCAACCGACCTCTTCTGAAGTCCCATGTCAAATACATGCTTTATCCTGTTTTGTCCCCAAGTGTCAGATATAGTGGTTTAAATAATAACGCCGTCGGCAGACCACATACACGGTTGTTTCAGAAAATCGCAAACAAAAACAAAAGGGAAAAATATATAATGTTTAACATCAAAGTCCCATATTGTCTTCAAAGCAAAAGGGTGGGGGACAGATAGGAAATTACATAATTCAAGGCGATAACATTGAGAATAAAACATGAAATCAAAAAGTAGAGTTTAAAAAAAAGTGTAACAAAAAGCAGATATCATCTAGATAGATATGTAAGGGAAGTTCAGGGACGCCGAGAGAATCCAACCCTAGGCACCGCTGGCCTTAAAAACGGCCAAAAGGGTATGCCTGCATGACAACAGGGTTTGGGATGAATCAAGGCCCTGAAATGCTATAGCCACACGTCGCCTTCTTCCCCTCTGACCCACTTCAGCCACACCGCATCATAGGCATCTTCCAAATCATTCACCCATCGTTTTGTATCGAAGAGTTTACTCTCCCATCGATTCAGGAAAAGCATTTTTCTCAGTTCGACCAATCTCCCTTTAGCACGGCCATGGCCACCCAATTCATATCTCAGGTCCAGACCCAGGCTTATCGCACGGTTTTCATACTCGTCATCTGAAGACGAAATTAGGTCACGAGCAGCGAGACGACCAGCTTCAGTCTGCGGAAGAGCGCTGGTCAGGATGCTAGAAGCCATGCGGGAGCACATTTTGTATTTATATCGCGGGAGCGTGAGGAGGGGGGTACCACTCCAAAGGACGTCCGCTGCAGTCGTGTGAGCGTTGCATTCAGGGGTATCAAGGAATAAATCGCAAATGCGAGCACGAGAAATATGTGCATGTTTAGGAGCAACATCGGTGAAAACGATGCGGGAGGCAGTGGCCTCGCCGGCCCAGGCAACAGCTGTCTGTTTGAGATTTTGTTCTCCAAGGTCTGGAAAACGAAGTAGCCAAAGTATTGCGTTTGGAATGCGGGCAAGAATACGTAACCAGGTACGAAATGTGGTTGGCTCGATCTGAGGAATTCAAAAAGTGTAAGTTTCATTTGAGGTTGGTACAGGGGGGTTGAAGGTGGGCGGAGTTGATTCCAACGGTGGGGAGTTTCCATACCTTATAAAGCTGATTAAAGTTACCAAGGATTATAGCGTCATCACGGAGATCGGGAAACATCTCTTTGCGCATTTTCCACCGGTTGACTTGCTCTTCTTCCCAAGTTAAACGCCTGTCCTGTGAGTCTGGGGCACTCTGGCGATGATCACAGCAGAAAAAGGTATGACGGGTGAAGACGATTCTCTCTCCATAGATCCAGTCTTCCAGGTCTTCAGCATGATCCTCCTCCACTAAGCGATCTTCGACCCGAGTAATGCGTTTTCTTGGAGCAAGAGTTTCGGGGGGGATTGAAATTTGGTCCGCAAGGATATAGTCGCACCATTCAGCACCGAGTGTGCCAGCGAAGCCCATAAACGACATATGTATGGGTGCCGGCCTAGCGGCAAAAACTTCATTCCTTGCGCCACGGGTATAACCGTTCAGATTTATCAAAATGTGTATCTCGTCTTTGACGATTTGCTCCACTAATCGATCAACGGGCCAGTTGCTGACGTCACGGAAAACAGGCGCCTCTCGTTCAATCTGTTTTCGATGCACAGAGTTGTCGCTGGACGTCGTTGCATAGCAAAAGGCCTTGACTCGATGAGGGTTATGGAGGCCGAAAACGGACTGCATCAAGTGCGCCAGAGGATGATTGTTGAAATCTGACGAAACATATCCAACGTTTAGGTGGGGATTAGGAGGCGGGGGAGGACAGTAGACTGTTCCAGGTAGCCATGGGGATCGAAGAGTAGAGCATGAAATTCGGAGACCATTGCGTTGCGATATGTGACGAATTTGCTTCGCTGAAAGAGGGCATGTAAAAGTGTGGAACGGCAAGACCGTAGGTGCGTTGGGAGCGGTTAAGCTAGTTGGAAGCTGTGGTCGGGCGTATTTTGAGGGCGGATACTCTTTGCCATGAACATATCGATCCTGATACCAACGCCATCCGATCAATTTTATCGCACGTTCGACTAGCCTCACGATTCTTGATCCTTCCCATTTCTGTCCTGCCCAGCTTCTCAGGAGTGCGTTCAAAGAAGCGTTGTAATGAGCTAAAGCTGAATCTTGTCCAACGAGAGCTAGATTGAGACCCAATTTGTCCCGGGGCATGCTCGCTAGCACACCAGAGCCCCACATTTCCCCATCCTTGAGCTGTTTATCCACTATTTCAACAACGCGTTTTATCCAGCCGGAATCAACTCCCATTTCTTTCGCGTCTCGAAGCATCCCTTTGTCATCGACATGCCACCGATCGCGTGCGCCATTATTAGCCGCAATCCCACCTCTGCCTCCCCAGTTGCAAACTGAGTTCAACGCATTTGCAAGGCCACAAACTGCCTCTGCAAACTCAGGATTAGCAGCAACGGCCCTTTTATAATAGCCAATGGCGTCGTTAATTCGGCCTGAATCCTTCACAGCGTTTGCCAGATTGGCCAACGCAATGTCAAATTTATTGTCACATTGTACAGCCTGTTCGTACATTTTGATTGCAGCTGGAAGCTGACCAATATCCTTCAAAAGGCTTCCAAGATTCGTATAAAGATGAGCATGTTTCGAATCAAGATTTAGGCCGTAGTTATAGTAACCCAAAGCAAGAGCAATTCCGCTGCCTGGAACAACCCCAGGGATATCCGGCAACTGGTTCTCACCAGATGGACGAGGAGCGTTCTGTGGTCCATTCTGCTGGACGCTCGCGAGCAAAATTCCAACGTTGTTGGCCGTGGATGGACTGGGCTGGAGTGAGAGGGAAAGGTAATAGAGAGCAAGGATGTCACGGACTCCCGTGGATGTTTTTGAAGCTCCAATGCCTGGAGTGGTAGTAGACATCCCATCTTGATATATTTTAGCTAGGGAAAGCAACGAGTTGCTGGTAGTAGAAATAGCTGCCTTTTTGGCAATGCCATCGGGTATATGCTGGAATCCTGGAAGGTTTCCTTGGGGAGGGAAAACGAGAGTCGCCGTTTGGAGTGCCTTATCTGGGTAAAGTAACAGTGGGTTCGTGGATTCGCGCCTCTGTGAAGGTGCCGGTAAACAGTGGCGGTTATCTTCCTCAAACGCCGACAGTATCAGCTTGATAAGACTTCGAATTCCACGTCGCCGCCTCCCTGCTCCGATGAGAATGGCGTCTTCGAAGGCCGACGCTGCTCCAGCATTATCGCCTAAGGCATAGAGCATATTGCCCTTCGCGTGTATTAGTGCAAGCATTCGTCCATTGTCACAACCAGGTATGGCATATCCACTTGACCCAAACCCAGGGGCATTTTCATTCGTGATAGCACCGAAGCTAGGGGGACTGGCAGGCTCCACTTCATAATCGAAAGCTGCTTTCTCCATGGACTCTGTAGTTGAAACGCTCGACTCTCTGCTCTCTGTTTCACTGTCTGTTTCGCTGACAAGACCATCCATCTTGAAGCATTCTCCGTTAGTTTTAGCACGCAGATTTGCTTCAACAAATTCAATGATATTAACAGCTTCTTTCCCCCGTTGAGTGCTACAGAGAAGCCCAATTAGGTGCTCTACAGCTTCGAAATAGCTTGGTCGTAACTTGACAGCGCGTAGCCAATGGTTCAATGCCTCCTCGCGTCGATCAAGCGCAAAAAGCGTCGCCGCAAGGTTAGATATCGCCTCGACGTGTCTATCAAAAAAGTAAGAAGAAATGTTAGGTCAGCAAACAACAAAATGGTTGCTCCACTATTAGAACAATAATAATGATGAGTGCGACGTACGAAGCATCTTTATTAAGTATTCGGGTATACCACCGAAGAGCTTTATCATAATCCCCAAGGCCATAGGCGAGACACCCGCCAACAAGCATTCCATCTATCCATTCCCATCCGCTTTCGAGACAAAGACTAGACAGGATATCCAACGCATAAGTAGCATTCTCTATCACGGAAGCCTCACCGTAAACAATACCGCCAGAAGAGCGACGCATCGTGCGAAAATTATCAAATCCATGACTGTCCGCTAATCGATGATTGGGATGCTGCGCGAAATGAACGCGGTCGTCGTGATAGTTCCGCATGAAATTGTTACCGGGTACAACAGAGCTGCGCAGAGGGATTTGTTTGCCGCCATCCATTTGATTTTCCATCATCATATCCATAGGTCGAGAATGGGTTCGAGGGAATTGTTGATTCGGAAGAGTGACTCCCTGGACATTATGATGAGTAATATCTGCGTTGCTGGATTGTGATTCGAAGTCAGAAGCCGGTTGTCTCGGGGGTTTGGGATATATATTCGGTTTTGACCGGGCATTGTTGTCTTGAATCCCTAATGCGGCGTTTTTCCTTCGAGTGTGGTGAAGGGAAGTAAGCAGGTCAACATATACACTATGTGCCCAGGATAGAATTTTTTCTTTGAACTCGGTATTCCTTGGCCTTGAGCCAATGTCCGATGTTGAACCTTGTAGCGTCTTCTGTTGTGGCAGAGCTTGCCAGTTGGAATTATCTAATTGGGGCTGTCTTTGATGCGGCGCATCGAGCCGTGTATTTTGTGACGATCTACTACGATAAGGGTCACTGTTTTGTTCCCAGAATGTATCCAGTTGGTTTTGATGTGAATGTCGAGGAGGAAATGATTGCTGGACAACTGGGTCCGAATTATACAATTGATGCGGATTCTGTTGCGTTAGTTGTGCTGGCAAGGGATTCCAGGAGAATCCAGGAGTAAGTAACTCTGTAGAAGGGAGAGACTGCCTATTAAAAGGTTGTTGGAGAGACGCAAAACCTGCGGAGTTGTCTTGAACAGAGCCGAATGCTGGGCTTGGCCTGTATCGTAAATCGCGGGACGCAGCGGGTCGATAAGGTATATAGGCACCGTCAGGCCAGTATGGTCCATAAGGGCCAACTCCCCCAGATGCCGTTGGGCCAAGAGTAGACTGCAGTGACGAAGCTAATACTGTGGGAATCGGAGGGCCATTTTGCATATAGTACCTTTGTGATGGAAGAAGCGGTGTTGTTTGGTTTAGCATGGAATCGATGCCGGGGGGATAGTGCAACGATCGAATCCAACTCGTGCCATTGGTGTTTTGGGGTATAGCACTAGGAAGGCCGGCAGATCTATTCACATCGTACTTGTATGGCTGCGGGAAATTCTGAAATTGGGAAGATGGAAGGTGTTCGAGGCCTTTATATTGCCAAGACTCTATGGGAAGGGCAGAGTGTGGTGATATGACCTGGCCATTATCCAATGAAACCAAAATATGCTTTAAGGCTGGACGCTGGATGGAATGATCTCCAAGTGTGCCGTCGTATCCTGCCGCCAGTGTGCCGTTGGGGGTTTTCCGTCTCAGCGTGTTTTCCGCAGTGCTTCCATTTCTAACCATGGATACGTTCGTCTGATCCTGGTCATTTGGTCGCTGGACGGGTCGCTGGTATTGCACCCGCTGACGCAGCATCGCCGACGGCTGCTGCTGATCTGCGTATCCGTGTTGTTGACCTTGACGGAAAGCATATCGTAAGGCACTGCCGGCCAGATCGTACTGAGGATCCAAATGGTCGAAAGGAGGTTGATGGTCAAGATGGTGATGTAATAGGTGGTGTGACTGCTGTGCCACGGATGGTAACATGATTCCTAGTTGCGAAGGGAGGAGAATACTCTCTCGTCCGGGGAAGGAAAATGAAGAAAGGATGAACAAGAGCAACAGACGATAGCGGGCCTGCCCAAGTCTTTATCGACGATACCGTTCTTTTGATCGTTTCGGACACCGCATCATGCCATGGCTAGTCAAACTCAGTGGTGTTAGAAAGGGCACTAAACACCAACCAAAAAGCACCACATCAATCCATGAAGTTCATTCCCTTACAAAGCACAATGAAAGATAGGCAGCTTCCACTGTAGCGGCTGGTTCCAGAATATTGCTCAGCAACTTTATATCTAAGCCTTAGAGATGATTGATTGCCCAGGATATGATGTAGGACAAAATACAACAAACCAGCAGGCAACTATTAGCGCCAGGTCCAGCAAGCGCACCACCTAAGCCAGTTGGGATGCGAGCGGGACCAGAAAGGGTTGGCTGGGGACCAGAGTAGAGTTTCAAAACACTCCTGGATATTATTCGAACTCGGTGTGTAATTCGACGGCTATGTCTATATACTGTGGCATGTGCGCAGAGGGCTGTTACGATCCGGGGCGTCACGGAGCCAACAGTTCAATATATTATACTCCTAGGTACCATGCGAGGTAGAAGTCAGATATGTTTGACGAAGTTGGGAAGCAAACGGGTGAGCAAATATTGCGAGGCGCAGAGCGTGTATGGAGAGAAAAAGAGAGCTCGAGAACACCGAGGGCCAACAATCTTGCATGTTCTCCGTTGGAGAGTGGCCTATTCAACTCGTCATATCTGAAGGATCGAAATCATCCGTACCTACCCTCAAGAAATTTCATAGATATGGGCTGGGAAATCGCAGATGCTAGTTGGTTCGATGTTGGAAAATGAATGCTCCCAACGAGGATCTTTAAAAGTGGAAGCATACGAAAGCGGAACGCAGCACCGGGATTCAACGGAGGAGGTTGATACTTGGAGAGAGCAGCGGCCGTCTGATATGGAAAAAACAAACAAAGAGACAGAGAAATTTTCCAGGCAGTGTCGCAACGATCCAGGGCGACAGGAAGAACCCGCGGACAGCTACCACAGCCGTTGTTGGAGGGAAAGGAGGCGGTGGGGTATGCGAAGGAGGAGGAATGATCGAGGAAAAGAGAAAAGCAGAACGAGGAAGAAGGAACGTGATGTGATAGTTGACAACGTGGTTGGAGAGGGTGGATGTGCGCGGTGTGGTGCTGGTGGAGTGGTCCTGGTGGAGTGGTGGAAGTTGGTGGGCCGGTGCCCACTGCCCACTGGAGAGTTTATTCGCTCTGGTTCGAACTCAAAAAGTTAGAACCAGCCCGCCCAGCCATCCCATCCCCAGGTATGATGTCTCCCGCAGCTCTAACCTGAGCGCCTCTGTGCATCTGTATGTAACTCGATCCTGACTCTTTTTCCGCCGGGAGAGCCCCAAGCACTTTACATGCAGCCTATACGCAATACAGGAAAGACAACAACACCCTTTCGTCTCCCTCCGTGCAGATTCGTCGCCAACCAAGCCAAGCAAGGACTGACCTTGGGGGGCCCAGATTGCCCGTTTCTTGGGCGGTAGCCATTGGGCGGCGACGACAGAGGGGAGTCAGCCCTCCGAACAAGGGGTGGCACAGGGAGGCGGCCGCCTCCGCAGGGTTTAGTGGGTTAGTTAAAAGCCCGTCGACACCCTTGAACGCTAGGCTGGGGTTGTTGAGGGATAGGCGGCCCTTTTAGGGCTTTGCTATGGGGTTCCTGTTGCGGAGACCGGCCCCAAGCGTCGATGTGGCTTGGCTCACCCATGGAAATCCTTTGCCTGCGAAGAATGTCAACAGGCGAACGATCAGCAACCTTCTATCAACTTGGGGTACAAGTGTTCTGCGAGGTACAGCTGGGGGATCGCTACGTCGTCTGCGTACCCAAGGTTTGAAAAGGAAGGTTTCAACTTCGAAATCGTTTAAGCCTTAAGTTGTGCCCAATGCATGCACGTAGGTGTGCCTCCCGGGTGTCATGAATCATCATGCGGAAGCCAAGGACCAATTACCATTCAGCTACAAGCCTCTAACCTCTGAGAAACTTAGTATGAACAGGGCAATCATGCATTATTCTACGCAGGGCATGTTCCTCGTCTCTATGAGGAACACTGTCGGGCAAAAAAATACTCTTTACAAAGAGACCAACAAGTCAATGACCCGCAAGATATCTTGGATACGAAGGTGGGATACCAAAGTGGTGGCATCTTGCATCCAAACTGGAATAACCCTATGCAAATGAAGCTGCTGATGCATAGTGTTTGGGTGTTATGCAGCAGAATATTCCATGATGGTTTTCCTGACCCTCAATCATCGTGAGATGTCTACATAGTAAGGGATCCCGTTTCTCTCCAGCTCCTCCCCTGTCTCACCATGACCCCTGGACTCGAAATGGGCAATACTCGCTTTTCCAGAACACCCTCCCGGAGCTTCTGGGGCTTTTTCATGCCAACGCTCCCCAAAGTTATCATTACTTGGACCATGCAGAATGATATCTTTTTATCGGCATATACGCAGCATATCAAAGCACAGCGGCTCCATCGAGTCTCTGGCTAGAACCAAACTCATCCGCCACATAAATGGACTATGGATATGTAGTTTCCCCGTAGAAATTTCTACCAGGCTTGGAATCAAGGATGCTTCATGACCAGTCAACAAACCAGCATCAAGATGAACTGATGAACTTCGTCAAGATCACGTCTGGTTTCACAATAAATTGGAAAGAGAAACAGCAAAAAACGGTGGGGCTTCCCAATGTTGTTGTCATCTCAATCCATGTTTCTCACGAGCTCCACCCCGGCCACCACCCAACCAATTCGCTCAGAAGTTGGGGGACGGGATGATCCAAGCACTTACATAGTAAAACGGCTTTTCCAAATATATTCGGCCGTCGAATCATAATGTGAACAGACCGCCCCCATTCAGAAGAAGATGGGAAGGTCCAAGCCTCTCCGGGGAAAAATGAAATTAAGTTGGTGGTAGATATTTCTTTTAGCTGCATGCCAACAACACCAGTGATCAGCGACGTGTGAAGGGCGTTGAGGATCAGGTAGGTCTCGAGCTGGGAGTCCGTATCATTTGTTGTTATCTTGAGTGACGCAATTCCATACACCCATCGTCTGAGCGGCCCCAATAAAACCAACTTACGAGTTACATGCTCACAGAAGAAAATAGGAGGCCCGTTAGTGGAATTAATGATTGACATGGAAACACACAACAATGTCATCATGCATTAGGCTGTCACCCTTAGGCATTGGCGATGCTTTTCTTTTCCTCCTGCTTCTATTTCGATTCGCCCGCCCCAAGCATCAACTGCATGGGTAAATCTTTTTGGAAACACGAAGATCCCGCCCACAAGGACGAAACAGGATTCCCATCCATATTGACATGTCCCAAAGGTCATAATAACTATGGGACTGCTGGTGACCTTTCGCGTGAAACAACAACGCTTGGCTGCCCATCACCCCTTGCACAACTTGTATCAGTTATGTTATCCATGTCAAAGCGGCGGATTGACTTCGCAGCTAGCCCACAGACCGCTTGTCCCAAGTTTGAACTTGTCCTGTCATCGCCGCAGCATCCCCTATTCTTCCGTCCGCTCGCTCCCGAACCCCGACCAGTATTCCATGCCAGCCTTACAAGCAGAGCAATCGCGGCAGCAACCACTAGAATGGGAAATACAAGTCCTGTGTAGAGGAGCGAAAACTAGGTCCCCATTCTCTCCGCGGAATCTTCCAGTTATGAACGTGGCTCAAGCGAAGTTGGTTTCCAAATTAACAATGAAAAAAATAAGCTGGTGGAACTCTCCACTTAGTCTCCACTCACACTTGAGGTAAACTGTCGTTGGTTTCGGCGAGTGATTGAGGCTGATCCCTGGTTAGATCTGTGATCAGAACCTAGTACAATGGGATGTTTTTGAGACGAGAGATCATCTCACTCGATGATAATGATGTGTTACCGACCATGGATCTTAAGATAAATATCAACGACGTAAACAAATATGAAAATGAGGAAGAGTCCTAAAGTGATTTTATATTCGCGTTTTGCTGCTTTTAGGTCAAACCTTGGACAGAAACAAGAATTACATCCATCAGCTTCCTGCATAGGACAACAAAAGAAGTCAAGGAGAAACCCGCCGATGAAATACGTAAATATGCAAAGTATCAATCCCGAAGTTACCCCTCCAAACTGTTTCCTTTCAACAAAGGCACCCCCGCCCCTCATCGCCTGGTGGGGCGCTTCAGTGACAACCGGCCCAACAGGATGCGGATGTGTGCATGGAATGGCGTTCATCACCCTGGATGATAACACTTGTTACCCTCTGCAGCTTTTCGGAATAGGCTACATAATGCCTCTTTCATTGCACGAGATGCACAATCTGTGTGCCCTCGAGCAGCGCATTTCGTTTTCATCAAGTTATCTTCGTTCATGCGCGAGCTTATATATAACTAGTAGAAATCTATAATAATGATTTTCTCGCTTTATATTCCCCACCCTTTCACGATATTTCGAGAATCATTACAGATAGATAACATAAAAAGGCGCCCATCCGGAACTAAACACTGATGCTCCCTTATTTTGTGATTTCAAAAAAAATCCCCCTCATAGAACCTACATTCCGTGAAATGGGTCCGAATGAGCTGCACGCAGGCATTTCATGAGAAATCGCAAACGCAGGACTCGGTACCACGCGCATGCTGCGCATTTGAACACTGCATTGATGCTGTGTGTGCATCACTCACTACATTGAACAGAAAATAAAGACGATAAAAAATAGTAATGGCAATAGCATGAACGACAAGATTGCATGTTTAAAATATCCCATTAACATATATATATCTATATATATATATATGCATATCGCCCCTCAATATTATGTGTCGGAACACGATCCGCCCAACAACCGTTTCGATCCATTTCTCTTTTTCAAATTGTTTCTACGCTCTGCTTCCACTGCGAATCGGTTAGAGGTTTTGCATTCTTATGCGTGCATATGTGGGTGGGTGGCCTAATCCGCTGCAGCCACGCATGCAGACAATTGTCGAGATATGTCAAGAGAGATTGAGCATTCATATCGCGCCTACTCTGAAATATGGTTGTCAGGCTGGATGCATTCAAATGTGAGCGCAAGGTCAACCCGGCTGAAACTGAGTTGTTTGAATGAATAGCGTTGTATTCTATATAAGTACTGTCGGTGATGATTATTTGAATATCTAACGATTTAGTTGATATATTGATCCAATTTTCATTTTTCATTTATGCACTAGTATTTATTTCTTTTCCCCCGAGCAGCGAGGGATACTGGCTGGTTGAAAGCGAACAACCTTGGAAGAAGCAATGATTCTTGTTGCAAACAGGAGCTGGGCGTGCATGCATAATGTACTGGACGCATTCGGTTGCGCAGAAAAAGCCAGGCAGGGTATAGTATTGTTCCTGGGCCATGTTTATTCTGGTTGATGACTGCTTCCATCCATGTATACGCAGCATCGGTCTGTGCATTGCCGCCACTGTACATAACCTTGGAATTCGGCATGGAAAAAGTGATCAAATGCGGTACTCTACATATGTGTACATGCGTTTG
Organism: Histoplasma capsulatum G186AR; assembly: GCF_000150115.1. Taxonomy (NCBI): domain Eukaryota; kingdom Fungi; phylum Ascomycota; class Eurotiomycetes; order Onygenales; family Ajellomycetaceae; genus Histoplasma; species Histoplasma capsulatum. The sequence goes on from NW_025544801.1 coordinate 2,133,720, forward strand.
TTTGCATTGCATGTTGCTTAGATCCTGTCGGGATACGTGGTGGGTAGGGTTGAGAATAAGGATATCCCTCTTCATTGTCATTCTGAGACGGTGGGGAGTGTAGAAAGAATACATTGTCACTGGACATAGCGGGCCCCTCCTTATCGTTTCATCAACTAAACCTCATATAAGTTTACCCACGTCGGAGCCGGGGCCCCTGGATCATCTCATACTGAGATGCCCACACGTTTTCAACCCTTAATGATCTAATAATAAGAATACTTGGATCTTAAGCTAGGACAAGGCTTCAGGAGCAAGACAACCATCCATCTCCCTGCCCAATAGCAGGAAATCAGCAGGAAATTTCCGATAATATTTGCTTAGTTAGTTTCCCCACTATGCGCACTTCGCACCCGAATACGGATAGATATTTATATACTGTAGTATACATCGCATTCTCGCTGTATGACTGTTGGGGATTTGGAAAGTCCGAAAAGGAAATCCGACAACAGGAAAGACCCAATTTCTCGGGTTTAGTGTTGATGATTCGCATCTCCAATTTTCGAATCTTAAAGCCCCTGGAGCCGCTGATGTTCAAGGAACAACACGGCTAATTCCTGATGTATTTCGGGAACCGTAGTCACTATAACCTCTTGCCCCGCTTACTATATAACACATGTCCAGCGCACACTCAGGCCTTTTGTAACAGCCGCATATTGCACGGAAGTAGACTTACGTTGTATTCAAGATTCAGATATATAGCGCCAACTCCTATTGAAGCGAAGATAAGGTGCTCTTGAAGGATGGGACAATCCGGGTGGGAGGGGGGATTGGAACGCTCCTGGTATATCACCGGAGAAATTGAGCCCGAAAACATGAGAGAGGACTCGGTTCGGAAGTGATTTGAGAATGTGATATACATGAACGAGAGGGTGGAGAGATTATCAGAGCCAGATAGTAATGTGGCAAAGTAGAATGGATTTAACCTTTTGGAATGCGTCGAAGATCACTTATGACTATGCACGTATGCGGCTAAGAAACATGCATTCCGCCTTACAAAAAGCCAACAAGCGTCCTCCAGGAGCTAAGAGGAAACCGGCAAAAGGTGCCATTTTTAACATGTTGACCACAAAAGATGGACCACCATATCCACTTAATCAAGCCCTCCCCTTCCCGCGAACGGGAAACGAAAATACTTAATTTCCAAAAAGATACCGCGGTGAGTAGTTGGTCAATGCTTCTATCTTCTTTGCACCAAAATAGGCCTTTACCGTAGGTAACATTTCCCAGAGAACAGGGTGGTAAGGGCCAGAGTGTTGGCAAAGGCGAAGGGGTGTCACAGTGTCAAGTTTGGAGATTGCGAGGGAAGGCTGTGGATTTGAGATGCAAGTGTGAACGTGGGGATATCTTAAGTCATAATTCTCTCTTTTCACTTCTTCTGCTTTTCCAAAAGGGGAAGAATGGGATGGGCCATATTTCGTAAAACTCACTGGTCAATTGACCAGATATTATTATTTTTGTGTTCAGGTTCCGTCTGCGCAAGTAGCGTAACATCACATCATAAACCATTGCACAGAAAAGAAAGGCAGGGAAAACGGGGAATCCCGGCATTGGCTGGCTAATACACAATAAAAGGTAACTTTTTTTATAATGTTATTTACTCCGATGGAACTATTATATCAGTTAGTATTCAAACTCATCGCCAACTCTCAGGAAGGAATATATATATATATATATATATATAAAACACGCACTATCAATCTCCCCAGCCTTGACCTCATCACTAATATCCTTGGGGCTCCGTCCATCAACCTGGCACCCGACACTGAAAGCAGTTCCGAGAATCTCGAGGACAGTTCCCTTCAGTTCCTTAGCCAAGGAGCGGCTTCGCATGATACGGGCGATCTCGATGATTTCGTCTAGAGGGATGGACTTGGTGTGCTTGATGTTCTTCTCCTTCTTACGGTCACGAGGAGGTTCCTTGAGGGCCTTAATGACCAGGGAAGAAGCAGAGGGCACAACAGAGACCTGGGCTTGTCGGTTCTGGATGGTGAGTCTCACGGTGACGCGGAGACCTTTCTGTTTATGCGGTATCAGCAACTGGGAATTGAGATTGGTTTCGAAGTTTTTCTTTTGTCCAAACATACCCAGTCGCCAGTGGCCTTGGCGATATCTTCACCGATCTTCTTGGGTGAGAGACCGAGAGGACCAATCTTGGGGGCAAGGGCAGATTGGGCGCCGACCTCACCACCTGTGGTCCTCAGGTGGCTGTAAATTGTGTTAGAAGGAATAGAATTCAATGGTAAATCAAATGCATTGTTGCTGGATGACTTATGATCCAAAGACTGGCACGCGGATGAGGAAACTTACATGATCTTCACCTCAGTAGGGTCGAGCTTGGGAGCTGTTCACAAAGGGGGAAAATCAGTCGCCGGTCGCCTTGTCATTATATGACAGCCAAGGGGACGATACTTACGCATGGCGAGTGCGAAAGGTAGTCAGTCTGCCTTGGACGGTTGTCGAGATGGTTGGGGTTGTCAAATGGAAGAGTGCTCATGAGCGGAAGTTTGGTGGATGTTTTGTCAAACTCATTGACAGGCTAGCTAAGCGAACCGCTTTTGGAAATTTAGGGCAAACCCTCCCATAAATCACGTGATATACAAATTAAAATGTTCACTGAATGCGCTTTTTTAACTCCATTTATCATGATAAGACGGAGACAATCAAAATAAAAGTCTTTGCAAAAAAGAAAAATATCAAGAGGCTCCGCTAAGGAGGAATATGCATTACGGCCGAGCTATAAAGGTATGAATACTCATTCTATTGGTGGATTACCACCGAACTACTGGGAGCCTTGTCCTCCAATAACCTAACTTGTACCCGACACAGCCAACCTGGTATTTCAGTCAGCATCCTCGCCCAACCACCGTGAATTACAATTACAAGATGAGGAAGGGTTCTTGGGGGTGGACTTACTTCATAAGATGATCCATGAATGTCTGGAGCGAAACATCATCTGTAAAGATGGTTTGTGCAGACTGAGCCATTCCACCATAACCTCCAGTCGAGTGGGTGGTTGACGGGTTCAGTTTGGAGAGCAAGAAGCGTGCCTGAGATCCACCTGCATCGCAAATAATGAAACGGGGTAGCGGGAATCGATCCTGGATAAGTTCCTGCAAAAAATAACGGCGATGTTAGAGACTTCTCAACTACAACAATCCGAGTTAAAGAAAGAAGGGGGAGAATAAGAAACTAAGTTAAATCTTACCCTAGCGTCTTCCTTGGGTTGGTCGAGAATAGTCTTAAAATTCTCATAGCCTTCCTGATCTTGGTAGCCCGCCTTCCGCCACGCTGCCATGGTTTCACCGTGGAAAATGAGGATATGGAAGAACGTATCGAGAAGCAGGATATGCGTGGACTGAATAGAAGCGGAATCAAGCAGAACTGGTTGACTGCCTTCCTGCTCCAGGGAATAGGAGTCAAGGGTAGGCTGGATCATGACGAGTGAATTGCCAACATCCTCATGATTGAGAACATGTCTGTAGAACGCAGTCTCGTCGGGTGAGTTGTTGAAAACTTGCAAAAACTGGCTTCGGCGTAAATGGAACATAAATTGTGGATAGAGGGTGAAGTTCTTCTCCAACCGGAATGAGGTGGGATCATCCTTTCGGTAGTCCGCGAATCGAGAGCAGAGCCTGATGAGCATTCTATCAACCCATCTCAGGACGTCGGGTCCGTCATCCACCTCGGATTTGAAAACTGCGATACGTGACATGAGCACAGCAGCGGCTTCCTGGTCGAAAGATTGAGCTAGCGCAATGTCACCCGCAGGGCTGCTGAGTGTTCTCGCAACGGTAGTGACCCGGAGATGGTACTGTCCGGACGAATGTTGATAATAGGTCAAAAACTGTATCATAGCTCTGTGAGGACCCTGTTGCATCGGAGCCGGTCCGCCCTGATTGGCGATTTCGAAGTAAACGCCGAAGCTGGCAGTGGGGTCGATGCCGCACATCTTCCAAGAGCAGGTATTACCAATACCACACTCAGTTTCTCCAACTGAGTTGGATTTCTTGTTCAACGAAACAGCATGGCCAATAAGACCTGTAACTTTCAGCTCCTTGGTAGTGAGCACTTCCAAGGAGGCATTAAAACCCATGAGAAGATTCTCATTTTGGTCCTTATCGAACACTCTGACAAACGACTGCTTAAATTGTGAGGATGTAAAACTATCGGTTAATACCATGTGGCCACCTGTTGAATTTGCCAACCCTTTCATTTCAAGAAGCCCAACTTGATCCAGGCAGCCAGCAAAAATATCGACAATGTGGCCATTATGAGCAACACGCTTTGCAATACTTTCATAGAACTAGAGAGGAAAAAAGAAGTCGTTAGTCTGTAATGACCCGAGAAAGTGAAAACCTCACAGGTGCCATACCTTCACGGCCTTCTTGTAATACTTAATGTTATCCCGGTCAATATCATGATGGGATCGCATTGGTTCTTTAAGCTGAGGTCCAACAACAAGACCAGGACCCTCAGTAGCAGGGCCACTGGTGAAAAGCATAATGCGGCCACCAGCACCTTGGAATGACGTTTCCATCAACCCAACGGCTACACTGAGCGCAACGCCGGTGCATCGCAACGGGCGCTTATCGTTAGCAACTGGCCACGGGTCTCGCTGTAATTGTTCAAGAACGTTCGTAATCTGGAAATCGGCCTGTTGCACTGGTAGTAGGAATCTTGCAGCTGAGGACATGGGGGCGTTGGGGCGGCCAGGTTGCTGAGGCACGTTTGGACGGAGTCCTGGAGCGAGAAGACCAAGCATCTCCTGAACCTGTTTAGCAGCGTAATCTTTGCTTCCTCTGAATACATATGACTTGGCGCATTCGGTGTAGCCAATCTCATGGACTTGGGCCTAGATGTGTTTTCAGGTAGTCAGCAGCTATCTCAATGAAGCCACAGGAGAGAAAGAGGCTGGGGTGCTCTAACCATTGTGCCGTAGGTAATTAGCCCCACCAATGCATTTGGCGGCAAAAGGGAAAGGCTCATGACAAGGGAATCTTTCACGGCCTTCAAACTATCTTCTTCCTGGCAGGTATCGACTACAAAGAGGAAAATGGGAGGAGCTGGAGCTGGCCGTGCGAGCTGGTATTCGATTGTCGTGCTTTGCGGGTGAAGTTCGGGTGGGATTGCATTTTCCGTTATGTCTTTGTAATGCGGAGGCAGCGGGTTGCGCTGGAGACAGAAGGGGCATATCCAGATACGAGCACGAATATCGACGTTGCTACATATCCAGGTCAGTCTTCACTCTTGCAGCAATGTGGCACAGAGTACCCTTGGGTGCCAGGTAGAAAAAGTTTAGCATACGCAAATGGATTAAGAACAGCTCTACATGGCTGTTTGCAAGTAACTGGTTCGTATTGCAGCAGAGGAGAATCAGGTTTCTCTTTCAACGGTGTATAAATCGCTCCGATGGGTACCACAAGACGGGACGCCTCCTATTTTATGCATTAAATAAAATATTCGCAACGGAAACCAAACCGCAGGAGGGGCCTGCCAACGAACCATGCGCGTGCTTGGAAATGTATTCCAACTGAGCCTAATCCCATCGCGGTCCTCGACTTCACTCCACTGATCCTTCAATGCCTCGTAATCCATCGTTGCAATTTGACCCGGCGATACTTGGATAGGGGGACGTTAACCTGGAGTAGCGATGAACAACACAGCTTTGGTGTGGAGCGCGCAGCTTAGAGCGTGGTGCTAAGTTTACGTTCAGAAGAGTCTGGCCCCGTACATAATCGTCGCAGATGATGACCAGAAGCACAGGAACGCAGACGAGGGGGGGTGGTGGTTTGAGAGGGGTGTTTTTGAGTGGGCTAACAAACAGAGTCAAGCTTCGTGATAGTGTGGTCGTTGAAGCCAGGTTGCAGGATTTTTGGTCTGTGCAGTTCGCCGTAGCGTCGACTGGCCCAGCAACCGTTGGTGATAAAAACGCACGACGAACTTTTTCTTTTTTGCTTCTCTTTCCTCTCCTCAATAAACACGCCGACTAGCTAATATAATAACACATTACTTACGCCAGCTTCTGTCATCCTCAATGATGTTGCTGTTTTCGCGTCGTGCGGAGAAGGATTAAATGTTAAATAATTTTTTACCCATGGCTGGGCACCTGGCTTTGAGAGCTCATTCTGATGCTTGACGATGAATTGGGAATCAGCAGTGGTAACATGCTCTGTATTTTACTGATAGCTCGTTCCGTCTTTTCTGTTTCTTTCTTCCGTTTATTTTACAAATTCTACTTAATACGACGGTGATTGGAATTGTGTGTTCAAAAGTAAATAACGCTCCGCCAATTCGGATGAGCAAGGGAAGAAATCCGCTCGTGCGGCACGTTTAATACTTAATAAAGGAAACATAGCCAGCCCCATTAATCAATCATTCCCAATGAACCAACGCCGGTCATAATGATAAATTACAATCGTACCTCACGATGTCATGTCAACATCCTCCTTCACAATCTTCCCCAAATTCTTCAACAAATAACTACGCTTGAAATACGTGTTGGGATGGACAATCGTATCAAGATCCGTCTGGCTCCAACTCCCCTCGTCCCGCACTTTTTTGAGCTCCGCTTTATGTGCCCATTCAAACACCCGATTACAAGCAATGTGATAGCGAGTTTTCCCCACGTCCTCCCGCACCCCTCGCAAAACTTCCTGATCGTTAACACCTGTCGCCTGGAGTAAGTTAATGAGATTCTCAACCGAGAAATGCCGGTAGGGACATCCGTGTGTTTGACCAGCCCCGGGTGAATTGTCTGTGAGGATCTTCTGGCATGAGTACGGAGGATATCCACGACCCCTACGATTGGCATCCCCACCCACATCGCCGTACGCGTGGCGGACATTGTATTTGTACTTGGAGTTGAACTCGTCATCGGTAAATATTTTGAAAGATTGCCGCCAGAAGACCAGGGCATCCTCGAGTGACAGGCCGATGCCCTTGAGGAAGAGGGTATACTGCAAGCGGCCAAAATGCTTCAGATGTGAATTTTTGCGTAGCTGCATGTGTAGATTGCGCATGCAAAGTGGGAAGTGTTGGGATAGGGAATCAATGGATGCCGCGGTAATTGGCGCTCCCGGTACTGATCCCTCGCCCTCCGCATAGGAGGAATCAGATGTGCCGAAATTTTTGGAGAGATGCTCTAGAATGGGCGTCAGGCGGTCATCCTCGTCTAGCCGGGGTAATGCTCGACTCGTAAACTACGTAGATAGTTAATAAATCGCACGGCTACTACACGTTTGGAAGATCGAGACGAGTCCCATATTATCCCATACCTCAAGGGCTTTCTCCAGCCTTGCGGTAAATTCCGCTAGAACCATACTCAGCTGCTCTCGAACGGGCACATACGCCTTGCCCTTCCTCACAAACACGCCTCTCCGCTCAACCAGCTCTGGCACTTTCTCCCAGTCTACCTTAAACCAGCTCTCATCCTCAAGACGCCTGACACCATAGGTGGATGCCAGCAAGCTTTCGCCGAGTTCATGTTTTTCCTCATCAGAAACCATATCCCAGTTGAAATTGAGGCTTTCGATGAACGCGCGTCTTTCTTTGGAGTCATCCAGTTGGAAGCGGAATTTAAAAAGCATGGTCTCCAGACGGGTAAAGCGGCGTCTTAGATCCTCTGTTGAGGAGAAGGCGAGACGCAGGATGAAATGGGAGTAATGATCCTTTTGCCGTTCATTTCGGAGGCGTTGGTCCACACCTGTGCTGGAAGAGGTGTTGGCGGAGAGAGGAAGGAATTTGTTCAGAAGAGGGGTGATATGGGAGGCGGTTTCGGCAGGGGTTTTATTTCTGTATGAGCATGCTTCCAGTTCTGCAAGGACTATTATTTAAACAGTTAGCACCTTCAAACAGAAGTTGGCAAAATACAATATATAAAAAAAGATCGCAACGTACTTCGCAACCTGTCAATAGCCCATTGTTCAAATTGTTCAAGAGTAATTTCCTGAGTTGGGGGTATTTCGTAGAAGTTGAGGCGGTGGGAATAATCATGTTCCTTGTATGTTGGAGTTGCAAACTGTTTTTTCTTATGGTCGATTGGAGGTCGTCGTTTAGGGTCCATGCGAGATCTGTCGTATTGAGACATGGTGACGGCGATACGGGATATGGCAGTAGTGGTCTGTGGTTGTAGTGCGATCTGGCGGCCAGACAATCTGGAGTTGCGGAAGAAATCGCATTTCGATGTTTCGACGCGTCTGCTTCAGTAACCTTGGACGTGTTTGTTCAGCTACGCGATCAATGCAGGCCCTCTAAATCACGTGATAACTAAATTGGTCATCTCATATTGGCGAATAAATACTAGTTTCCAAAGGCCTACGGTTTGTTATAAGTTATCACATATATGAGGAGAGGCCCCGCTACATTACTCTATTCATTGATTGCTGTAATCCACAATAGGGCCATCTTCGAACGTTGGATGGAGCACCGAGGTTGTCCCAAGGTTTGTGCGCCAATCATTTGTTCTTCTTCAAACCGAGGACTGATACCAGTGTCCTCAATATGATTCGGCTGATATTGACGTTTGCTTCCTTGCTCATCCTTTTTGCACAATTGCTAGCACCCATGGGCAGCCTGCGCCTTGTATTTGTTCCTTGTTGCGCCCAGTTCGCGAATTGAAGCTTCCAACCCCCAAGGTCCCGCCGCAACAGGCCAACCTCGGCAGGCTCACCATCCAGTAACGAAGGCTTCCGATTGGCTGTGACTGCTGACTAACTCAATTCGGGCTATCAACACCGAAATCCCCGGAGCAAGAGTGAGGATCGGATTCAACGCCCAGGCTCCGCAGCGGCATTGCTTTTTTTCCTCTGGATACCTAGCATTGATATGTTCATCTAGTCCTAGGCACAAACGCTGCACTCTCGCCAATGTATATTCCTACTTTCTATTGCTATTGGTACTGTTATTATTATTCCGCAGGATGATTTAGATTATCCCCCTCCTTGCCTACGCTATCTGACCTCCTTCGAACTTCGGAATTCTCCTGCTGTCGCCCCTGTTTCTTGACCCCGGATAAAACCGAACTTTATCTCCCTCCGGAGGAATTATGGCTCGCACAGTAAGGCAGCTGAAAAAGGCAGCTCGAATTATCCTTGTTGGGGCCCCCGGCGTTGGAAAAGGGACCCAGACTGAACGGTTGATCAAGAGGTATCCCCAACTCGCATCCATCAGTTCAGGGGACCTTCTTCGAGAGAATGTCCGCAGCAAGACACCACTAGGTTCGTCGTTTTTTTTTGGAGGGGAGGGGAAGCTCCTCACTTTCTCCTGTTGTCTTAGCTTTCAATCTGACCAACAATACCAGGCCTCAAAGCGGAATCCACCATTCTCGCCGGAGATCTTGTCCCTGATAACCTCATCCTCGATCTCATATCCTCCGAACTCTCTTCGAAGGGATGGCTCACCGACCCTCCTACTGCCACCAATTCCACCCCAATCCTAAACCCCAACGCCTCCTTCATCCTCGACGGCTTCCCTCGCACAGCAACCCAAGCCACATCCCTCGACAGCTTAATCCCCATAAACCTAGTCGTCCACCTCCTCACACCCCCCGCCATTATAATCTCCCGCATAGCCTCGCGCTGGGTCCACGCGCCGTCCGGTAGGGTTTACAATACCCAATTCAATGCGCCCAAGGAACCAGGAAAGGACGACGTGACAGGTGAGCCGCTGGTGCAGAGGGCGGATGATTCGATTGAGACGTGGAAGCAGCGGTTGAGGAAGTTTGAGGAGACGAGTCGGTCGTTGCTAGAACATTATGAGCGGCGTGGATGTTTGTGGCGTGTCGAGGGGGAGAGTAGTGATGAGATTAGTCCGAAGTTGTTTGCGGAGATTGAGCGGAGATTTTCGTAAGGAATATGTATATACATATATATATCTACTGGTTTTCATGTTGTTTCTATTCTTGAATGTATTTTTATGCGTCCCCCTTCGTCGTTGGCTGGATAGCTTTTTTTTTTTTTCGCATGTGTTCGCGCTGGGCCTCAGTTCCCATCCAACCACCCGTTACTCTTTTAGGATTCTCTCCAGGCTTTCATATGTCCAGAATATTAATTATCCTTACATCAACATTTTCATAGCTGCACGTGTACAGTACATGTGCATTCTCTATAACGGCCTACTTGTTAAGATGAATAAATAGAAAAGAGCTACCATTCCAAGACCCCCGGAAATCGTTCCCCCAACGCGCGGTGATGTTTTTCATAATCTCGTATAAAAAGGAGATTGTAATATAGAACATAATCAGGGTTTAATAAATCACCAACGCCGAGAAAAAGAAAAATATAGCAAAATGGACGACGAACTAAACGCCAAAACTCCAAGCCGCTAACGCAGGGAAAGAAACAAAAACCATACTCGGCATATATGCATAACACATTCTACAACGTAGAGCCAAGGGAAAATTGTTCGTTTCGCAGAACCAAATACAAACGCTCGTAACCACCGAAGCCCAAGAGCAAATGGGGAGAAACGTCATTACCCCCCGCCCCCCCTCCTTACCCGTCTACTTCTTCTCACCCTCCCCACCACCACCCGCAGCAGCAGCAGCCCTCTCCCCTTCCAACACCGCCATCCTTGTCTTATACTCCCGCGGACTCTCCCACCCCACCGTACCCTTTGCCTTCCACAACCCCCTCCGCAGCCTCCTCGCCCTCTCCTCCGCACGCCTATACTTCCCTTCCATCGCCTCCCCACCGAACTCCACCCCACTCTTCGCCTCATACACCGTTGCCAGCCCCGCCCGCAACATTTGCAAACCCACATCGCGCCGGATGAAGGGGAACGGCCAACGGCGCACGTACACGGTGGCCACAACGCGGCCGTACTGGTCCTGTCGGTAGACGTAGGCACGCACGCGCCTGCTGAGCAGGTAGTTTGTTAGCCAGGTGTGGGCGGCGTGGGAGAAGGGTTGGGCGGGGCGGCCGAAATGGGGGAGTTCAGGGGCGTCGACGCCTGCAAGGCGGATGTGGATCT